>NW_021604670.1:3611097-3639474 GCF_004785775.1 Grammomys surdaster
AGGAGAGGAGAGGAGAGGAGAGGAGAGGAGAGGAGAGGGGAGGAGAGGAAAAGTGAGCTTTCCCACTAATAACCTTACCTGATTTCTTGAGGCTAAAGTTTCTAAGGACACTGACTTTTTTGCATTAGAACAAAGTGATCTTAATTCCAACTATTATAAGAAATAGACTCTTGTATTGTCTGTCTTTTTCCACTGTCATTATTGTACTTAAGCAATCTTATGCCTATATTTGGCTCTGGAGAGGATTATCATGCTTGCATGTCAAAGTATCACTGTAGTGGCCATGAAGTCTGGAATTCTCTGCTAGACTTTATGTTAGTAGAATAAATATGTATTATTATTCCAGGTTTTTCCCATATGTTATGACTTACAAGGCTCTTGATAAAAATTCATCATTCAAGTTATTCCTCTAACTACTTGTGATTTCTTTTCCTTATAGCTTATAGCTTAAATTGCTAAGTATAATGGAGTATCCATCCCATGGTTGGCTGAATTACAATACAACTAGCACTCACTGACTCACAGGTTTCTGTTCTTAACGTAAAAAACAAACAAACAAAATATTATTGATACTGTAAGTTGGGATAGTGACAAGTTTCTATGACAACATGGGAGTCACTGAACATTTACATGCTGATGAGACTTCTTTACCAAGAAAGTCTCACCTTGACTAGAGGCCTCTTTAACACGATCAGAAGGACCTTCCCAACCCCTAGGGACAATGGATATACTCATATCCATTACTACTAGTATTTCCATGCACAGCAGCACTGTCTCTTTCATCTCTGTCTGAAGAAATTACTCTTATATTTATTGCATGAATCCCTGAGGGGGCTGCAATACAAAACAAACCAGTGTCCCTCTGAACTCACCCTCAGGATCCTCCCTTAGATTACTGCAAGTCCTTAAAGTGAAATGCAAAAGCAATCCATAAAAGATGAGTTAGCTTTTAAAAATGTACTTGAGCTTTGTAAGTTATAGTACTAGAAATCAGGTATGTAAAGTATGGAATAAAATGAAAAGCAAAAGGGCAATTTTTATTAAATTGTCTCATTATGTAAAGATTTAGGATTTAATTCCAAGGCTTATGGGGCTAGAGAGGGCTCTTACCACTTGACTAGACAGTTGAAATGGACCATAAGGTGGTCACTATGAAAAAAAAAATCATAAATATTGGACATGCTTTATGGTTTTGCTACATTTTTATTTTTAAAGAAAAAATGGTGAGAATAACTTGATTGGTTTTAATAAAACTAGTGGCACTCAGATCAATAAGGAACAACAGAAAAAGTGGCTAGAGAATTCTATCCCTGTTTGGAGCCGGACAGTCTTTAGATTAAACAAAGAGCACCCTGTTTGACAAAGGTGAGCCATCAATGAACCATGATTAGCTGCATAAAAGTTCATCATAAAGGAAAGAAAATTTTTAAGTGAAATTTTATTATTGTGAGGCCAATTCCTTTAAATTGAGTTCAACTAAAGAAATATCTCACATCCTTTCAGGACTTCCTTAATCTGGTAAAATGAAGACTATTTGGACAAATGTACCAAGATCTAGCTTCACGTCTTTGGACGGCAAGGTCTGGGATAATTCTCTACAAGAGTAGTTTGAAGCCACATCCTAACAGCAATAAAAGTCTATTTTCCTCCCACTGGAAGTTTTCAAATGGAAAGTATGTTTACCCCTTTTATTCCAGATCAGAAAGGTTCATTATAATTTTTGGTGACTCTAAACAGATGAGTGCCTAGAATTCTACTTGAGGTATTTTTACCTCAAGAAGTTTGTAGTTCTCTTCATGGCTATCTTCTCTGACAAGGTTTTTCTAGGAACTTTGGCTTAAATGAGCATTGTGGTAATTTTGTGTGTCAGAAAGGATTGCATAAACTACTGAATGCTTTCTCATGATAAATATAGTTCTTGTCTAGCTCAGTGGAGCAATGTTAGGACAGGAGATGCCAGAGCAATATCAGTCACAACAGCAAGTTGTTGTCTGGCTGGTAAGAATGATTTAGATATCAAAGGCTGGGTAGAAAGTATGAGTGTCTTTACTACATGTATGTACCCCCAAGGCAACTTAGAGTGGTGTGGCCTCCTGTGTGAGAATATGTACTTTTCTGGCATGAGATATACTCTATGGAACAACTTATTCATAAATAATATGATTTGCGTGTAATTCAGTGGTATGAAAAAGGTATAAAAGTGGGCAATGAAGATGTTGGTATTGAAGAATGAGACAGAAGCTGATTTTTTAGGTAAGTAAGACTGTTCACATTTTCTAGGTACAAAGATGTGAGTCTTGGGAATGTTAGAGAAGTTTTCAAGGGTTAGATCCAAGGCTCTCTGGCCATCATCCAACTAGCCTAGTTGAACCTGAAGCAAAAGGAGATGCCTGATTCCCAGGGCCTGTCTTCTCTTTATCTTGGATTCTTATCATAGTTCAGCTTTCTAGCTCTCACCTTAGAAATCCCAAGTGATACTAATACTAAAATTAGGATTGACACAACATAAACAGGTATCACTAAGGGTTCCAAGAGAGTGAATTTAAGAACTCTTAAGTACAAAAAGAGAGTGTAAAAAGCAGGTAGGAATGTTTACATTTAAGAAAAGAAAAAAAAATATTTTGATGATGCTTGACCAATACACTGGAAGAAATAAGATCTTTGAAGACTGTTATAGTCAGGAAGACTTGCCACTTAAAACAGATTCAGTGGGATTTTTATATGGTTTTGTGCTTGCTACCACAGTCTTTGGGAAATCTTATGTGCATCAGCCCTGGAAAACTCTGATTACTACAATCTTTCTGCTTCCTCTTCAAAATAGACCCCTGATCTTTTAATGGAGGTGTGTGATAAATACATCCCATTTAGGATGGAGTGCTCCAAAATCTATCACTCTCTGCTCATTGTCCAACTGTGGTTCTCTTTTATAAATCCTATCTACTGCAAGAAGGGCCTTGGTGATGGAGATTGAGTGATACACTAATCTCTGGGTAAAGCACTATATTACTAGGTGACATTTTATTATAATCTTTACTGAGCAGAATAATTCAAAAACGGGAAGAAGCTCACCCACAACCAAGAATCTATTTTGTAATTGACAACTTCTAGTAAAGGTTAAATCAGTTTAGTTTTCTTCACTGGACTACACTCAGTATATCAATTACGTTATGTGGTAGGCCTCATGCTTAGGAATAACTGTCCAATCTGAAAGCTGTTCCATATTTTTGTTTATTTTGTTTTGGTGCATTTGTGTTTTACATTTTGCTTTGTTTTGGCTTGAGTTTTGCTTTAAGATAGATAACATGAATGTAGGATGGGGGTTGGCATCTGGAAGCAGTCAGAGGTGGAGAAAGAATATGATCAAAATATATTATATGAGGACAAGTGTACCTGCTTATCTACCAAAGGAAAACTAAGCATACTTTCTTTGTGGATAAAAGAGTGAACACAGAGATTACAATGATTTAGAGCAGGTTACTTATGGCATTAGTTAATATCTCATAGTTTTTATTATATTATGAAGATCAACACTATACATTTAGGTTAGTCAAGAAAATAGTAGTTAATTTTCAGAAAAGTCTACTGGATTATTATTTGGTCTATAAAAGTAGGTAGACAAATTCTGGGTCAAGTGAAAAAATGTAATGATTAGTGACAATAGTTGAAGAATCTCAGAAGCATCCCAATCTTAAGCCAGTTGGTAGATGCAGAATTCCTTGAAGGAACAGGAAGCTATTTTTGTTTGTGGAAGGACTATGTTAGAATAATCTGTGGCTTTAAGTTTAATAGTATTTTTAATGAACTTTGAGAGCACCTTTTTTGGTGTATATACATGTCAAATTGTGATATCCTCTAAATGGATTATTCCTTTAATAAATATCAAGTAACTCTCCTTATGTCTCCTAACGAGTTTTGTTATGATGTCTATATCCCCAGATATCAGGATATCTATACCCGTTTATATTTTAGTTCCATTTTTTAGCATAGCCTTTCCCATTCTTCTATGCAAAGGGACTATATACTGATAGTGAACTTTGTTTGCTAGAGGCAGCACAAAGGTGGATCTGGTGTTCTATTCTAAATTGCTAAACTGTAACTTTAGTAGTAGTAATTAATAGCATTAAGACACACACATACACATCTGTGTGTATGTATATATGTATGAATGTATATATGTATGTATAATGTATATATATATATATGTATATAATTTCTATTATTTTGTGCTTGTTTCTTAAACCTCTTTTGGTTAACTTTGTCTCTGGAATTATTTGGTTTCTGTGACTTCTTTAATGTGTTGATCCTTCTTTTCATATTAAAATATTCCTTCTAGTAACTTTTGTACCATTCATGTAGGGTTCATTAACACTATAAATCATGTTTTAGTGATTTAAATCATGTTTTAGTGAATATTTTCATTTTATTTCTCCTAACATTTTAAAATATAATTTTTGGAGGTAAGAGTCTGGATTGTAGTTTGTGACTTTACAGAATCTTGAATTCCTATTCTTAGGCCCCTCTTGCTTTATAAAGCTTCACACGGCTGATCCTGTTAGCTTCTTGAAGGTTAATTGCTTTTAGTCACTTCCATCAATAAAGGGGAATCTTTAAACCTTAATGAATAGACACTTCTCTACACGTGTACTTTTCCAGCCTTATACTTAGAGGATACTTTATCCACCATCACCTGCCATAAAAGTCTTCCTCACATTGTTACTTCCTACCAACCAACTCATATCTACTCTCTCTTTGTTCTTCCGTAGTTTAAAGCACTTGACTTACAGAACAAAATAATGGCCTAAATAGTTTCAGTTATAGGACCAGGTAGGTAGAGTATTTTATTAATATGTGCAAGAGTTTCTAGAGAGCTACAAGTTTTCTAATGTGTTATTCTATGTAAGGTACAGTTTTTTCAATAGTAGGAATTTAGAGATGAAGAAATTATAAGTGAAAACAGGACTGTTGCACAAGACTACCCCTGATCATCCCATTTAAATATGATATTGACACTTTATGCTCTTTTGACTTGTATGGAGGAGAACATTCCTCATGAGATCTAATCAATATTTCCTGTGATGTGGAAGATAATACTACATCTAAGCTACCTTCAGCTCCATATGCTTGAGTCAAGAAGTTTGATGATTGGCTTGTCTTCTATCTTAATTGTCTGTTTCTATGATAAAGGCATGATCAAAACTACTTGAGGAAGAAAGGGTTTATTTAGCTCTAAATACATGAATAACTCATAATTGAATGAGTTCGTGACAGGAACTCAAACAGGGCAGGTACTAAAATAAGCAGGGACTCAAGCAGGAAGTGTAAAGGAACATTTCTCACAGGTTTAATCTCTGGGTCAAGCTCAACTAGCTTTTTGAAGAAACCCCCATCAACCCATAGATGCCCTTGTTCATAATGGGTTAGGCTATCATATATCAATCGTCAATCAAGACAATCTCTTACAAGCATGACTATAGGCCAATCTGCGAGAGGGAATTCCTCAGTTAAGGTTACCTCTTCCCAGATGACTCTAGGTTGCATTAAGTAGACAATAAAAACTAGCAAGCATGGTCTAGATATCTAATGGAAAAATGGAATCAATATTCTATAATGGAAGCAGTGAAGAGCTATCTTCCAAATTATAGATTCCCTTGGTTATCTCTTAACAATATTAAGGTTTGTGAAATAAAAAATTAAAAAAAAAAACTTTTATTGATCAAGGATTATAAATGCCGGAGAACCTATGAGATCAAAGGAGTATAGAAACCTGATGTAACTGTGCGACCAGCTCAAAAACAAGAAATCCCATTGCCATCCGTGAGCATGTTTTCCTTTTTTCTGTTATGAATATTTCTCTCTTAAGGCATCTTCTTCTTTCCTTACTAATTTATCATGTAGGAAAATTTACTGATTTTAAGCCAACATATTTAGATATTAAAATTTTAAACTATGTGTTGAGAGATATTAGGAAGAACGATACATATCCCTCAGAACTTTACCTGTGTTCTGGGGAAGGGTTTAGTGTCATTTTGAGTACTTCTAGAAAAGCTGTTTTATATCATTGCTTTTAATTGTAGATTAAGCGCATTTCAAACGATGTGAGTAAAAACCTGATGAGATTGTGATGGTGAATTGTGTTAATCTGACTTAGAAAATACTCAGATGAAATGCTCATATATTTCTTGATATATTTATAAAAGTACTTTACAATTAACATTTAAAACAGTGCATTTAGTGAAGATTGAGTGACCTTCGCAGTCTAGGTGGGCGTCTTGCAACATTTTAAGAGCTTGGAAATAAAACAAAGACAGAAGGGGATAATTGCCCACCTTGGTTTCCTGCCTTCTTTCCTGAGCTGGAATACATCACCTCATCTCCTCTAACCCTTAAGTTGGATTATCAAACCTCTGAAATTGGACTGCCAGGTTTCCTGGATATCTAGCTTAAAAGTTTCTCAACCACCATTATCATGTCAACTAACATCTCAGAACAAATTGCCTTCAAATGGTTCATATCTCTAGAGAACCCTGATAGAATTTCACTCTTTCCTTCTAAACCCAACATTGACAAAAACACTTCATGAGTCCAGAGACAGACTCCCATCACAGCCTTTCCTTTGCCCCATATCCTCATCCTTTTAGGAATCTCCCTTTGTCCTCCTGTAATGAGAATTCTGCACTAAGCATCTGGTATAGTGACTCCAAGTCTGCCTGTGTTTTAGCCACAAGAATTACCCACTTCCTCTCTATTTTGCTTTTAAGATTTATAACGGTGCCTTAAGCATACCAGATGCTATAAAAATGTTAGTCAGCCAAGCTGTTCTAAAAAAGTGTCTTTGAATACACAGAGTGAGAGTTATCACTTGCTAAAAATATATGAATTTGAAAGATAAAGGAAAGGTATAAAAAGGATAACTGAATATTTAGCATTTATATAAGTTTAACTGTGATTTTATGAAGTGAGGAATTTGGGAAAATAAGTATGTTGAGTAGAAAAGTGTAGGATAGTGAGTTTTTTAATTATAGAGTAAGTGAATTTCCAACAGTATAAGTGTAAAACTGATGAGATTGTGGGAGTTAATTTTATGTGTTATTCTCACTGGCCCTGGGATGCCCAGACTGTAAATCTACCTTATAATTATCACTGAAACAATGCATTTAGTGAAGATTGAATGATTTGCTGATTTTGAGGTTCTAGTGGGATAGTGGGGGAGAAGGTAGGAAAATTGGTAAATGAAGGGAAAATTAAATTTGTTGTCATTTTCTTGTAGAGACTGAGGATGTATAGTACAGCTCAGAGAGAGGGACAGTAAAACATGTAAAGGACAGAGAAAATAAAATGAAAAACAAATTCTAAGTATCATTTAACCTGTCATAATATGTTTTCTAATAAGACCTTAAAAAATTCATTCCAAGAATCAGGTAAAATAATGGTACTAATGGTAGAATTTTAGACATCAGTGAGCAGTCTTCAAAATATAGCCAGCTTGCCATGTAGTTCACTAAGTTTATGCCAGCTAATTATCTTTCTTCTTTTTGTGTGCTGTAATATTTCTCATCATATGATCAATTATATATTCTATGTAATTTTTACCCTGTATTTCCTAATTTGTAAGCTAATAAGAGAAATTTTTAGTATTGCTAATGCTTTGAAAAACATTTGAAATATCATAGGTGTTCATGAAATATTTGTTTTAAAAAAAAGAAGCAAAGGGGGAGGAATTGGAAATGAATTTCCAGTCTAGCCCTGGCTACCAAGAAATACTGAGATGCTATGTTAAGCTTAGGAAAACTGTTTTGTTTTGTTTTTCTGACTCATTCCAACCAGAGTATTAGGAGAAAGAAAAACTTTTAGAAGCAGTTAAATTGCTTCTTATTAACATTGAAACATACAGTCAAAAGTCATTCTATTACACAGTTTCTTTATTCAAATGGAGAAGCTATCGGAACATAGAGAGAGAAAATTAGCGGGCTTGTAATTAGACTTTTGGGACACTAAAGGATAACTGTTTCAGTTTCTACAGCTTACACTGAATGCATTAGATATACTATACTACGTTGACAAAATGAAAAAAAAGGTGGCATTAGCATGCACTTAAGCAGTACATGTTTGTTAAGAATTTCCCTGTTCAGTAGTGGTACAAGCTGTTTACAAAGTAGTTCTACAAAGTGCTCTATCACAATGCACATCACGGATAGGAGACATTCCTTGAAGGAATTGGCATTCATGAAGCAATGTAACTAATTGGTGATTATCCATGATATTGACCCATGCACTGAAATGATTAGAAACTGTTCCAGGTAATTCTAATATACTGATTTGCTGATGCTGTCGTTTGGTTCAATATGCTTTGCTTGAAATGAGACTGGATATGAGAATGATCAGTCAGTTTTCTTGGACATCTCATTAGCCAGGCTTCATTCTCCAATTTTATTTCCAACTTAAGAGCATTAGGACCATTTTTTCCAGACGTTTTGCCACATGGTAAATAGCATTTTCAGATAAATGGCACTAATACTCACAAAGAGCTCCAAACAAAAGGGTCTTTTCAGCTGGCTGAGAAGTCACTAGGGGCTTCAGCAATTCCACAACTTCAATACTTCTATTGCAACCACCTCTGTTAAGTGTTCAGGAACTCTTTCCTTGGATTCTGTGTTCTCCATGTTACTATTTGAACCCTCTCTCTCTCTTCTTTTCTTCTATTCAGAGAGAATCTAATGATGTTATAATGATGTAGAAACACATTATATATTAAAGTGTTCAGATTCTCTCTCCATCCTATTTCTCCTACAAATTGGCACAAAGCACCTGTCTTACTTGCTCATGCTAGAACTTAGAACTAATGTTCACTCTAGAGTCGCAGATTTCCTTTACCTTCTCACTGAATGAACAAGATTCTCAAAACTAGTCATCTCACAGAACTTCAAAATCATACTGTCATGGATTTTGCCTTCTATGCCTTATGTCACCGTCATCCAATCACAGAGTATATGTTATTTATGGCCTTCCAGTAAGGAAAGTGGTAACAGAAAGACAAAGACACTGTCGGATAGTGAGAAAATAGACACAGAGAATAGGAGGAATGCTTCATTTGCTTGCCTCCCTCCATCTTAACACAACTATTTTCTTCTGCATCAAAGACCAATCACTTTGAATTCTGGATAGTTTTGGAGTCATAATTTCAGTTGTCATCCTATTGTAGCTTCATCATACAGACAGTCCCCAGTAATGTATCTTTTGGAGTCTACAACTTAATTTCCTCCTGACTCCCTGACATTTGATTCTATCTAACATGTTTTTAAAATGAAAAGTATCTTCACATCTGGTACCAAGAAAACTGTCCGGTTTTTCTTTGTTTCTCTCCTTTGTTCTTAATAATAATTTTATGGAGTTTTTACATACAGTATTATAATCACAGGCACTCATTTATTGCATCGTACTTTTTCTATTGAAAAGTTCAGGCTGGATTCTTTGCTTATGGTTACACTGAGGTAAATTCTTCACAGAACCTGAGGTTGGCATTTTATCTGGGTTTTGATATTACTGCTCCAAATCATTAGAGGTTGGCTAAATTATTTTGCTTATATCTATAAACCTGAAGCTGCTTATTGCCATAAAATCTGTAAATCTGGTCCTATCTTTCTCAGATTCCTTAGATTCTTCCATGTCTACTTCATCTCAGAAGCACAGCCCCTTTCCTTAGCCCTCCACCCACTGCGAGTGCTCTAAGAAAAATTTATTTAGCTTCAAGGACTTATGTTATTAGTTCAACTCCTCCAGGATAGAACCTGTCTCTTAATGAAACTAATCCATATAAAAATTTAAATAGAAGGGTAAAGGTGCTCATAACTAAAGTCTTTAATATTGTATATGGAAATTTTTGGAACATCTTTGAATTCTGTGCCACTCAGTGATGTGACAAGAAGGGCCAAATAACTTTTTACTATTTCTCTTTATTACATTTTCTGAGACTCCTGACAGCCAAAATCAGACATACATTCTCATAGATATTTTTCTTCTTATACCTCTCTGAAAATTGAGTCTAGCTAAAATGGTACGAACATCTTTAGTCTCCAGAGCTTAAATGCTACAAAGATGCCATGTGTACACCACCTCCCCAATTAATATCAATTAGTGATATTTTGTGCTGCTACTTTGGAGGTTGAAGCAGGATAAGCACTTGAGCTCATGGCATTCTTAAGCAAAAGAGGAAAGCAGAAAGCCCACAGGCCATAACTGTACACAAGAAACTACAGGTCAGTAAGGAACACTCATCTTCATCAGAAAAGACCACATCAATTGGTTATCTAACAGCAAATAATCAGCCCTGAAAACATACACGCATATGACATTATACAGAATGAGAGGATGTTTAAAATTATGTATTTATAAAAATATATGTATATAGCAATAATTAATGCCAAAGGAGACCATGAATTTAAAAGAGAACAAAAGGTAGTATATGGAAGAGGAAATATAGAAGAAGGATGAAGGGTGAAATGTAATTATATTATAAGCTTCAAAAATATTTTTAAAAGAAAAATAAAAGCATTTCATTAACATCTTTTACCTCAGCTATGTCAGAGAACCATATACAAATAGTTCTTTAAAATTAATGCTTCCATAAAACTTCGGATGAAAACCGCCATGGTCACTGTCCTATAAATGTGTGAGTGAATCAGTTTGATAAGCCAAGTGATAAAGGACCCTGTGATCATTCCCGCCTACTTCACTGTATCTGTTAGCCTGTATAGACCTAAACCAAGAATATTCCCAAAACAAGTGAGGAAGGATTCCCGCTACTTTTCTGGTCTAGTGCCTTGCTATAACTGTATTTTTTAAATACTGCTGAGTTGTTGATTCCATTTAAACTCTTCAAGTCATTTTTCTCTCTTGGAATTGTAGCATGCTGATTTTAATCAATATAACACATTTTATGATGTTATCATAGCTTTTATTATGCTGCAATTCACAGAAACAAGTGCAACAACATGTTTAATTTTTCTAGAAATAATATATACATACATAATCTTTCTTCAAGCTCTAAAATTAATTCATTTTCTCATATATATATATATATATATATATATATATATATATATAGATAGATATAGAGAGAGAGAGAGAGAGAGAGAGAGAAAATTTTTTTCCAACAACTTTTCTATCCAAAGTATTACATTAGGTGTGCTGTGCCGAGGTCACACTTAAAATATCTCATTAATAATATAACTTACATTGCTAACAAACATAAAAATCCAGTTTTATGCTACTATGAATAAATTTTTAACTTTCACAGTTTTTACTGGAAATGTTTCTTACTTTGATTATTTCTATTTATATAGTTTATTTTTATTTGTTTTACAGTAAGCAATATTTAACATTGAGAAACATTGTGCTATCATCTTCCTTGGTATTTTATGATTTGTCTTTATTCAAAATGTGCTAGAATTTAATTATAAAGTATCTCCCATGAGGGTCATATATTTGAACACTAGGTCCCCAGTTGGTAGCCTCTTTAATTTTATAAAGCATTTTGTGTGGAAGTTTCTGGAGGAAGTCTATCACTTGGAATGAGCATCAAGATCTCATAGCCTGGCTCTACTTTTTGTCCTCTCTTTGTTGCCTGCATGTAGATGGAATATGATCAGTCAGCTTCCTGCTCCTGTGACCCATGACTTTCCTACACCTTATCTTCCTTGCTGTAATGGACTCCATCCTTCTGCCAAATTAAACTCCAACCCCCCAGTTACTTTCTGTTAGAGTATTTCAGCAAAGCCATAGGACAGAAGAATGCACACTGCTAAAATGTTCACAAGGCATTTAATAAAACTTTTAGTGTTAGAAATGCTTATCTTGCTCTTGATTCTGGTCTCCAACTACCTGCAAAGTAAGGTTATAGGGGGTGATGCTCTGGGCTAATTATTGACTACATTTTGTTTCCATAACTAAGTAATCTTGAGTCATATGATTGGGAGTCTATTGTAGAAAGTAAAGAATAGAAGATGAGAGAGACTTGAAGCATAATTTGTAAAGTTCACAGAGTCATATAAATGCGGAAAATACCTTTGTAGGTGACTAAGGCTCTTTCTGACAATCCTCTGAGAAGCACAATAAGTAAGCCTGAGAAATGTAGTACTGGATAAATAGAGAGGAGGCTAGGAATTGATTCTTCTACTCTCAGTCCTCAGTGGATAAGGATTATCGCACATAACACTTTATTCCTTAGAATTCATAGACTAACTTGAATAGGCTGAGGAAGTTCCAATGGTTCAAAAGAAAACTATAAAACAAAACCCAACAGAGATGAGACATAGTGTCACATTGGCTGGAAACTGTCAGCGTGCACAGGAGCTGTGCACTATAGCTATGGGGTCCTGAGAGGGCTCAAAAGAGATGTCTCCTATCCCACACACAAATATATACATCTCATTTTTAATTTAAAAAATTACCATTAATTTTTGAATATTGGTAATAGGGAGTAATTTTCTAAGAATCATCACAATAAAAATCAACCCTTAAATAAAAATTTTAAGTAAAATACATATGGCTGGTTTCTGAAACCTGTCCACCTGTCTTTTTCCCTCACTTTGATGGAGATGTTGATGGATATATCCTGGAATTTTAAGCCATTTACTAACCTAAACAATTATTTTATATTATATAAATTCCATTTCCATAATTATTTGTAATTTATTTTCTCACTATATAAAATAAAATTTCAACAATTCAATAGTTTATTGATCTGTACTTTCACTTAGACAAGTAGTTACCAACCTGTGTGTCATGATCCCTTTGGGGCTGAACCACCCTTTCACAGGGGTCACCTAAGACTGTTAGAAAATGCAGATGGTTACATAGAAATTCATAACAGTAGCAAAATTACACTTATGAAGTAGCAACAAAAGTAATTTTATGGTTGGGGGTCATCATAGTATGAGGAACTACTAAAGGACCACAGCGTTAGGAAGTTTGAGAACCACTGAGTTAGATTTTCAGAAGATAGTATACCTCTTTATCACTTATTTTAAAGAATGTCTCTTAGCTGATCTGTGAGGGCCCCCCTTGCTCTAGAATCTAAATTACACTGTACATTTTTCATGTTGTTCATAGAACTTTTCTTTTCCATATTACTCCTTACCTGAAGTGTGTTGAAATGATCGTTAGACCAAATCTATTTATCTGTATGTCCCCGAATGATATATTTTCACAAAGAGGTGAGCATTGTAGATACTTTTAAACTCAGAATTCAATTGTTAGATAAAATAAATCAGTGTTTAAGTATCTTTGAGAATCTGTTTTCCACATGTTACCACTTACCACAGCATAAGCTACTGAGACTCAGAATCAGGTGTTTTTATGTATATGTCTGTTTCTATTTCTGTGTCTGTGTCTATTTATGTAAATATATATGTGTATGATTATATCTATTGCTCATTTTAGGATTTTTTTTATTTTCCATTCCATAGTCTCCCCTGTTGTTTAATCTTTTTTTCCTGTACCTTTGATGAAAGTCTAAACATCTTCACACATGACTCTAGGTTTTTTTTCCTTATTGTTTCCATTTCATCATTCTATTTTGTTTCTGTCTTATTCAAATTGTGCTATTTATATTTCTTCTTCAGTGTATTATAGGTTTTACTCTGTTCAGGAGTCTCATTTGTTGCATAGTTCCTGTTTTGAACTATATTTAGAGCATAGTATAAAATTTTCTTTAAAATATTTCAGTTACTATAACCCCTGTGTGAATGAATTACGATTTGAGAAAAACTGAATTATTTTAAAAAATATTTCAGTTCAGAAACAGTTTTCTAAAACCCATACCCTCAAAATAAAAACTGGATGATGGTATGTCTATGTTATTCTTTTCAGTCTACTTGCCTTTCAACTTTAGAGTCATCTTGGTTCCATAGTTGTGCATGATTAGTGAATTTTATGTAATATTCATATAACATATGAATGTGAACATAGCTTCTAAAATTACTTTCCTTGGTCCTGTTTATTTTCCATATGGAATAACTAACTTTCTTGGGTATGCTGTCTCGGGCTCCTACTGCTTCTCATCTCAAAACACCTATATTTATTTCTTTATGAAATTGACATGCTTTTGTTTGTTTGTCCTAAGGAAGCTCAACCTAACATCAGATGATGATTTAAAGGAAGGAATTTCAGATGCCATTCTCTTCTGATGCCCCACAATGTGTTTTCACCAATTCGTCATTGTCAAAGAAATATTTAGTTCCTCTCATGGACATCATGTTTATCTTTGTCTTAGTTACTCTTCTATTGGTATAATGAAACACCATACAAAGGCAATTAAAAACAGAAAGTATTTCATTGGTGGCTCAATTGGAGTTGCAGAGAGTTAGCATGACAAAAAGCATGGGCCTCAGAGAGGGAGACATGATGATGGACAGTAGCTAAGAGCATACATTATGATCCACAGGCGGAGAGACTGGGACTTGGCATAGTATGGCCTCAAAGCCCACCCCTAGCAACACACCTCCTCCTACAAAGTCACATCTCCCAAACTTTCCCAAACAGAGTCACTAAGTTGGGATTTGAGGATTCGAACACATGAGCCTATGAGGGTCATCCTCACTCAAATCAACACAAGCTCCTATAGTCTCATTTTCTTTCTCTAGAAAGAGATTATAAGGGATTTCCCAGTGCCTTCATGTAATATTGTTCTATCCTTGATGTTTCTGGCAGATGGATGGCATTCTCCCATATTTTCCATAAAAAAAATTACTGAATTCCCCGTCTGTTTTTGTATTTTTGTACATTTGATGGTATTTGGAAAAGAGAAAGAAGATTTACATACTGATGCTCAAGTTTCTTCTCATCCATGACTCCTGTCTATTCCATATTTTAGATGTCACCACACAGATGTCTTCTTAAGTCTCCATCTGTTTCTCATAAAAAGTCATTTTCAGATATTTGCCTTTTTTCCTCTAAGTCTTCAGGGAAATATTCTGTTTATCTTTTGTTCATGTATTTCCCACTCTTGTTCTTAAGACTATCTCTACTCTTTTTAACAAGCAAAATCTGGCTTTAAAATGGTTCAAGTGAAGTGTCTCTTGTTTCCACTGCTCCCCATATAGGGAACATGCTGAAACTGTCTAGATTTTACCCATTAACTGAAAATTAGCTTGCTCTGTATACAGTATAATATAATTGATGGTTGTAGTGGCATGGACTGATGCTGCTGGTATTGCAAAGCTAAACATTCGCCCCTAAGTCTTAATTGACCCTGGAGAGAGTCCACATGTAGACCCAAGTAACATTATATGACCTTGCCCTACAAATTATTCCTGATCAATAAATAAAGATGCAAACAGCCTATACCTGGTCAGAAATGAGATAGGCAGAGCTTGTGGTGCCCAGAATTGAATTCAAAGGAGAATTACAACAAGAAGCCCCATATTGGGCGCCAACTTGTTGTCGAAATATTTAAGCTCAATTAAGGGGCTTCTATGCATCCTTAGATCATTCAGTTACCAGATAAAAGACACATACAACCTTTATTCTTAAAATAAAACTTAATCAGTATAAGATACAGGCTTATATCTACCCCTTATGCTACTATATCCATTTTCCCGTGAGTAGCCCCCAATACAATGGGCTACGTTCTGTCTAGGCTGCTCTTAACTCCAATTAGTCAACCCTTATGGCCAGCATTTTATGACTGTTATCTCATGTCATATTTTCTTCTCTCTACTTTCTTCTCCTTCCTAATCTTTCTCCTCTGACCTCAAGTCCAGGTACCCCAAACCCCTCCTATCTAAATTCTGCCCAGCTATAGGCTGTAGACATCTTTATTCACTAATGAGGAATAATTTAGGGAGAGAGAAAGGTCACATAGAATCACTTGGGTCTATGTATGGACTCTCTCCTCTATGAGGGCAATTGTGACCTAAGGGCAGTATTTAGCATTACAGTGCAAGCAGTATCAGACCAATCCACTACAGATGATGCTTAACTAACATTCATCAATCTTGAGTCTGCAGGGCTATATTTGGATCTGCAATGGTGATTTATCTAAGAGTATAACATGAAACTTCTCTTTCTCTTCATCATATCTCCTCTGAAAGGCCTTCTAGGAACAGAAAATTCAACCTCTGCTCCACTTCAAAAGCTTTTTGAAAACATGTGATTAAGTATATAAGTATATGATACACTCGTACTCCTCTCCAACCCAGCTTCATCTTTCTGGGGCTGAAAAGACAGTCTTTGAATGAATGTATTCAGAGAAGAACTCATGAAGATAAAGGACTAAACATATGACTTCTTCTAAAGTTACTGTCCTGTAAATTAAACATCCACATCACTTACGTTAATCTTCACATTCTTTTCAGAAGCCATACTAATGAAACAGCATGTTTTTCTATTTTCTTTTTCAGTGTGTTTCAATTTATTTCAGTAGGCTGTTATTTTTTTTTGCGCAACTATAAATTTGATAAAAAGACAGTGTCAATTTTTTCCAATCATATCTACTCTTATCTAATTATACAGTTACTAGAATTATACAGAATTATACAGTTTATACAGTTTACTATTTCTTTAGTTTTTCAGAGGTTCATTTATATAGTCAATATTTCAGTTACCTGGAATTTTAATGAAATAACAACTATATAAGATGCATGTACTTTATTTTGAACACACTGAGACAACTTTTGTTTTTGTTTAACTTCCTTTCTGAGGCATTGTATTGTGAGGAGAAAGAACCTGTTCACATGTAAGCCATGTGCAGTTACTGAATCTTTCTCTTTATGTAAACCTTTCAAAGAAAAATGTGATCACTCTCCAAGTAAGAGTTCAAAAACAAAAGTAAAACATAAGCTTCCAGAGATAAGTGAGCTCTAACAAAATGACGCTGAAGGCAGTGTGTTTCAAGTTAAAGAGCTGTGCAAAGTTGTAAGAAAAAATAGCATGAAAAGGTTGAGTATATTGGAGGAACTCAGAAGAACAAGATGTGGGGCACTTAGATAATCTGAAAAACACACAGCTACTGAGAGGTTGGAAAAGGAAATGAGCCACTAAAAGTGTGAGTCTAGCCTTCAAGCCAGTATAAAATGATGATAATTTGTGCTTGCAGCCATCAGTACTCTTTTGCATTTCCATTCTTAAGATTATCATTTCTACTTCCATTTTTTATAATTACTATTTAGGAAATGTTTGCCAGGTAATCCATGAAATACTCTTACATTCATGGTTTTTATTTGAGTAACAAAAATATTTTTTTTTCTGTACTTCAGACGGTCTAGAAACATTAAAACAGCCTAGATGGTTTTACTTTAAGTAAAATAGATCACAAATGCGGGGGTTGAATGTGTAATTATATATTTTCTATACCAAAAATGACAGAGTGATGGCTCAGTAGGGGATTTACTTGTCTACCATGAGTAGTCATGTTGATATCAACAGAACTCACACAAAAGTCCATGCAGATATCAAGAGGCCCAATGCTAAGACACAGACAAAAGAATAACAAGAGCTTACTAGCCAGCCAATCTAGTCAAATTAATGAGCTCTAGATTTAGTGCAGTAAAATAAATTGTATCTCAAAACATAACTTAGATAAGGAAAGATAACTTAGGTAATGATGTAGAAAGAAATTTAGTGTTGAAATCTGACCTCTATACATACATGCCTGCATGTGTACACAACACACATATGTGTACACACACACATGCACATGAAATAGAGAGGAGAGAGAGAGAGAGAGAGAGAGAGAGAGAGAGAGAGAGAGAGAGAGAAAGAGAGAGAGAGAGTTGGAGAGAGAGAGAATATTTCTGGCTGGCTTGGAGAGATAATATTATTCCCTGAGTGAAGCAACAAGTAGAAGTACATGGCACGTGACATGCAGTTGAGAAAATTAACAGTGCACACAGGGAGCAAAGGGGTTCCTAACCTAGCGGACAAAGCCAGATCCTAGAAGATTGACGCCATTACAGGAATTCCAGCCAAAGGAATGGCAGAAGAACAAACTGTATATCAATAGTATTTACAATATCAGAGAGATACAAGAAAAGGAAAATGCAGAGCACTTTGGCTAATAATATAGGGAATTAAAACAATAGAGAAAAGTGATGATCCATTCTTCAGGGAAGCATAAGTAGGAAATGTGAGTTACAGAGAAGAGTTGTATGTAAACAAGGAACATTCTAAATAGCTCTGTTTTATCGAAGGGGATTTCCAGGTCATATTTTATGATGGCTGGTGATAATAGATAATGACAAACAAAAAAATCAAAGCATTTCTAAATTACGTAACTTATAAAGCAAAAGATCTCAGGTAAAAAATGACCTTATATATCGGAAAAATGTCTGGAAATTTGTAGGTTGTGATTGAAAATGACTGTGGTAAAACCTCTCATGGCACTGTTTATAAAGTACCTGCTACTAGTCAGGCACCATCCTATGCACTTGGCATAACCCAAGGCTCAAAACACAAAATGTAGATGGGTAAAATTATTTACTTCCAAGCATGTTGACCTGAGGTTGATCCCTGGGACCTACATAGTGATAGAAGAGAACAAACTTCGGCAAATAGTCTTACACACACATGCCTCCATACACATGCTGCAGAACATATGCATAAACACACATACACACTACACATGAACATAAACATATGACATACATACTAAATAAACTCAGGGACAAAAGCATATGAATATGAAGAATCTATTCAATTGGAACTCAATTCTCAAATGATACATACAGAAACTTAAAATGTGTATATATTGAATAAATAAATTATATGTTAGTAAAAATTGATAAATATTTCTTAAGCCTAGACTAACTTTAGGGAGGGTAAATATATATAACTAAGGTACAAGGAATTTTTTTAATATTATGTTCAACTCAATTCAGTTTTATAGCAAACATTGAATCTGGGTAAATACGTGATAGCAGGTGAAAAAATTAGCCAAGTTCATATTGGTAGAAAAGTCAGCATCAGTGAAATCAAAGGTCAAATGATACCTGGTTCAGGAAAAGGGAAGAAAATGTTCCAGGAATACAGAGAAGAATAGAAGTGAGAGCAAAGGGACACAGACCTCAGTTTATTTAGTTTCTTGGGAGCCAATGGAAGAATTTTAGCTTCATGTTGAATGAAAATAGAGATAATAAGAATCTGAGCATAAGAAATAATTATCATTCTTAATATCACTAAAGAACTGGTTACCTGAATCATCTGCAATGAACATAGGAAGGCAAATGTAGAAGCCAGGAGGTTATCTGAAGGAAACTGTACTAAATTTAGTTTAAATGAATGCAATCAAATATGGCAAGCTTTGAAATCCATGTTGGATTCTAGACATATCTTTGTGAAATTTAATCAACATAGTTTGCTAGTCATTTAAAATGTAATGTAAGAATGGGGGCTACCTCCACATGTTTAAAAAGAATAACAAAGAAAATAAAGTTTACATTTTACAGGTAAAGTACAGGTGATGCCCACTGGGAGGTCAGAATATTATCAGAACATGTTAAGAAAGAATTAAAGGTTGAGAATAGCAAATGTTAACAAGACTATCCTGGAGGTGTAAGCTCAAAGGAAAGTTATCGCACGGGATAATATATGATCTAGAAACTGTGATGATTCTCCATTAATCCATTAATATTACAACAAAATGATTCTGTTTGTTTATTATCAACAAAGATTCAATCAAGGGAGTCAAACCACTGACAGAGTTATAAGATAAGCAACTTTACAAATGTGATTACATCTTTAAGGAAGATGTCAGTACAACAACACATAAAAAGAGGGAGCTGAAAAGAAAAATGGTACTACTAATCAGCCTTCCCAAAACATTGGGGTAGGGTCCATCCAGTCTGTGCCAGAGCACAGAGCAGACTTCAAGCTACAGCTCTGCACTCAATCCCGCAAAACCCTGAGGAGGCTAGACTCCCAGGAGCTCTAACCTGCTCAGAAACATAGGACCATAGGATCACAGGATCTCAGGAGATTAGTCAGATGAGGATTTCAGGATCCCAGAGATAGCCTATCTCCCAAGAGATCTTACACACAGGATCACAAGATCACAGAGACAGCTGGACGCTGAGGAGTTTTGACACAATCAAGGCAACAGGAAGGACAGGCTTTAGTCAGCCACAGTGACTGCAGTTAGCACTAGAGATAGCCAGATGGCGAAAGGTAAGCATACATAAGCAACAGCAACCAAGGTTACTTGGCATCATCAGAACCCAGTTCTTCCATCATAGCAAGTTCCTAATACCCCATCACACCAGAAAAGCAAGATCCATGTTTAAAATCACTTCTCTTGATGATGATAGAGGACTTTAAGAAGAACATAAATGACTCCCTCTAAGAAATACAGGAGAACACAGGTAAACAGGTAGATATCCTTAAAGAGGAAACACAAAAATCCCTTAAAGAATAACAAGAAAACACAACCAAACAGGTGAAGGAATTGAATGAAACCATCCAGGACATAAAAAAATGGAAGTAGAAACAATAAATAAATCACAAAGGGAGACTACCCTGGAAATAAAAAACCTAGGAAAGAGATCAGGAGTCATAGATGCAAGCATCACAAACAGAATGCAAGAGATAGAAGAGAGAATCTCAGGTGCAGAAGATACAATAGAAAATATTAACAAAACTGTCAAAGAAAATTCAAAGTGTAAAAAACTCCTAACCCAAAACATCCACGAGATCCAGGACGCAATGAGAAGACCAAACATAAGGATAATAGGTGTAGAAGAGAGTAAAGATTCCCAACTTAAAGGGCCAGTAAATACCTTCAAAAAATTATAGAAAAAAAAAACCTTCCCTAACCTAATGAAAGAGATGCCTATGAACATTCAAGAAGCCTACAGAGCTCCAAATATACTAGACCAGAAAAGAAATTCCTCTCATCACATAATAATCAAAACGCAAAATGCACAAAACAAAGAAAGAATATTAAAAGCAGTAAGGGAAAAATGTCAAGTAACTTATAAAGGCAGACCTATCAGAATTGCACCAGACTTCTCACCAGAGACTATAAAAGTCAGAAGATCCTGAACAGATGTCATACACACCCTAAGAGAACACAAATTGCAGCCCAGGCTACTATACTCAGAAAAACTCTCAATGACAAAACCAAATTTACACATTTTCTTACCACAAATCCAGCCCTACAATTATAATAGAGGGAAAACTCCAATACAAGGAGGGAAATTATACCTTAGAAAAAGCAAGAAAATAATCTTCCAACAAATCCAAAAGAAGATAGCCAGGCAAACATAATTCCACCTCTAATAACAAAAATAACAGGAAGCAACAATCATTTTTTTTCTTAATATCTCTTAACATCAATGGACTCAATTCCCCCAATAAAAAGACATAAACTAATAGACTGGATACATAAACAGGACGCAGCATTTTGCTGCATACAGGAAACCTACCTCAGCGACAAAGACAGACACTACCTCGGAGTAAAAGGCTGGAAAACAATTTTCCAAGCAAATGGTCCCAAGAAACAAGCTGGAGTAGCCATTCTAATATCGAATAAAATCTATTTTCAACCTAAAACTAACAAAAAAGAGAAGGAAGACACTTCATACTCATCAAAGAGAAAATCAACCATCATGAAATCTCAACACTTAAAATCTATGCTCCAAATGCAAGGGCATCCACATTCATAAAAGAAACCTTACTAAAGCTCAAAGCATAAATTGCACCCCACACAATAACAGTGGGAGACTTCAACACCCAAATGTTAGCAATGGACAGATCATGAAAACAGAAACTGAACAGATACACAGTGAAACTGACAGAAGTTACTTACCAAATGGATTTAACAGATACCTATAGAACATTTCATCCTAAATCAAAAGAATATGTCTTCTTCTCAGCACCTCATGGTACCTTCTCCAAGATTGAGCATATCATATAACTGGTCACAAAACAGTCCTCAACAGGTAAAAGAAAATTGAATTAATTCCATGCATCCTATCAGATCACCATGGACTAAGACTGGTCTTCAATAATGACAAAAACAATGGAAAATCCACATATATGTAGAAACTTAACAACACTCTATTCAATGATAACTTGGTCAGGGAACAAAATAAAATAAGAAATTAAAGACTTTTTAGAGTTTAATGAAAATGAAGGCACATAATACCAAAAATTATGGTACACAATGAAGCCACTGTAAGAGGAAAACTTATAGGTCTAAGTGCATACAAAAAGAAGCAGGAGAGAGCATACACTAGCAACTTGATAGCACACCTCAAAGCTCTAGAACAAAAAGAAGCAAACACACACATGAGGAGTAGATGGCAGGAAATAAACTCAGGGATTAAATCAACCAAGTAGAAACAAAAAGAACTATACAAAGAATCAACAAAACCAGGAGCTGGTTCATTGTGAAAATCAACAAGATAGATAAATCCTTAGCCAAACTAATCAGAGGGCAGAGAATCAGTATCAAAATTCAGAACTACAAAGGGACACATAACATCAGAAACTGAGGAAATTCAAAATATCATCAGATCCTATTACAAAAACATATACTCAACAAAACTGGAAAATATGGATGACATGGAGAATTTTCTAGACAGATATCAGGTACCAAAGTTAAATCAGGAGCAGATAAACCATCTAAACAGTCTTATAAACCCTAAAAAAATAGAAGCAGTCATTTGAAGTCTCCCCACTAAAAAAAGCACAGGACAGGATGGTTTTAGTGCAGAGTTCTATCAGACCTTCAAAGAAGACCTAATATCATTTCTCGTTAAATTATTCCACAAAATAGAAACAGAAGGAACACTACTCAATTCAATCTATGAAGCTACAATTACACTCATACCTAAACCACACAAAGACCCAACAAAGAAGGAAAACTTTAGACCAATATCCCTTATGAATATCAATGCAAAAATACTCAATAAAATTCTCACACACCAAATCCAAGAACACATCAAAACAATCATCCATCATGATCAAGTAGGCTTTATCCCAGGAAGAGCCTCGAACACATGGGCACAGGGGAAATGTTCCTGAACAGAACACCAATGGCTTATGCTCTAAGATCAAGAATTGACAAATGGAACCTCATAAAATTGCAAAGCTTCTGTAAGGCAAAGGACACTGTCAATAGGACAAAATGACAACCAACAGATTTGAAAAAGATCTTTACCAATCCTATATCTGATAGAGGGATAATATACAAAATATATAAACAATTCAAGAAATTAGACTCTAGACAATCAAATAACCCAATTAAAAAATGAGGTACAAAGTTAAACAAAGAATTCTCAACTGAGGAAACTTGTATGGTCGAAAAGCACCTAAAGAGATGTTCAATATCCTTAGTCATCATGGAAGTGCAAATCAAAGCAACCCTGAGATTTTACCTCATATCAGTCAGAATGGATAAGATCAAAAATGCAAGTGATAACAGATTCTGATGAGGGTGTGGAGAAAGAGGAACACTCCTCCATTATTGGTGGGATTGCAAGATGGTACAACCACTCTGGAAGCAGACTGACAGTTTCTCAGAAAATTGGACATAGTATTACCTGAGGACCCAGCTATACCACCACTCTTGGGCATATACCCAAAAAATGCTCTAGCATATAACAAGGACATGTGATCCACTATGTTCATAGCAGCCTTATTTATAATCACCAGAAGCTGGAAAGAACCCAGATGTCCTTCAACAGAGGAATGGATACAGAAAATGTGGTACATTTACACAATGGAATACTACTCAGCTATTAAAAACAATGAATTCATGAAATTCTTAGGCAAATGGATGGAACTAGAAAATATCATCCTGAAAGAGGTAACCCAATCACAAAAGAACATACATAGTATACACTCACTGATAAGTGGATATTAACCCAAAAGTTCAGAATACCTACGCTACAATTCACAGACCACATGAAGCTCAAGAAGAAGGAAGACTAAAGTGTGGGTGTTTCGGTCCTTCTTAGAAAGGGGAACAAAATACTCAAGGGAGCAAGTACAGAGACAAAGTGTGGAGCAGAGACTAGAGGAGGGTCTGTCAGGAGATTGCCCCACCTGGGGATCCATCTCAGTCACCGAATGCAGACACGGTCATGGATGCCAGGAAGTGAATGCTGACATGAGCCTGATAAAGCTATCTCCTGAGAGGCTCTGCCGGAGCTTGACATAAACAGAGGCAGATGCTGGCAGCTAACCATTGAACTGATCACAGGGTCCCCAATGGAGGAGTTACAAAGAAGACTGAAGGAGCTGAAGGGAACCGTATGCCACAAATTTATTTAAATCATGCCCTTTTTATTTTACATTTTTAAAATATTGGATGTCAAGAAACTTTCTGCTGAGTATCTATGCCACCCTAAACTAGGCATACAAATGACTAGGTGAAAAGAAAGGATCCACTTACTAGCATATGGCATGATCCTGATCAGGTATTTAATATGGGGAAGAGGGCATGTTGTGTTTTTTCTGCAGGATGCTGAAGGATCATGGTGGCTGCCAGTGATTGGTGAGACATGCTGATGCTGAGACAAAGAATGATGCTCACCTATGAGCTTGCTGAGTGTCCTGACAATGGTGACAGGGAATCTGTATTGGACATATATTCCTGAACCACCTTTCCTTTTTCTATATTCCAGATTGGACAAGCTGCCTTACCTCAAGGTTTTAGGCCTTGTGGGACAGAGAATCAAAAAGAAAAGTTATGAACCTTGTATTTTTTTTAAAGGTGACCAGTTATTCAAAGTCAATCATGGACTGATCTAGAAATCAATCTGATATTGGAAATACGGTCTTCATTTGGAAGGCTGGATATGGACATTTTCGGAGACATATGTGGAAGTTAGCTGCAGTTCCCTATGATGTTATGTTAGCAAGAGATAAAGTTGGGACAGGTTCTGGATTTCAAACAAGTGTTAGTGCATGTGATAAGGCTCTTTTAATTGTCAAGTTAGAATTACTTTTGTATCTTCTACAGTATTTAATGTAAGTTGCATTGACTGTATATGTTCTAATTGTGTTAGTGTGTGAAAACCTGGCATGTCTGTTACAAGGGTCTATCAACCAGCTTTTGTCTCATTGCCCTTTGTATTACAGAACTTTGGTTTTCTGAAAAAAAAAGAAAAAAAACCTTGCAAGTACTGGAAGAAGTAAGTTAGGCTTTAAGCAGAAGCAAGAGGGTAGTGGGTTTGATCACTGCTGGTATAACAACTTTAATTACATTAATTGCTAGCACCACTGCTTCTGCAATTGCTTTGACACAAGAAGTTAAAACAGCTACTTTTGTTAATAATTTGGCAAAAAATATAACCAATGTGTTGAGTATACAAGAGGATTTAGATAGGCATTTGGAATATTGGTTTGATGCTCTTTATCCTATTCAAATTATTGGAAGGAGGTTCAGAGTTTAAAAGTGAGGAGCCATCTCGAGTGTCATGTCAAACACCAATGGAGTTGTGTAACTTCTAAAAATTTACAGTGATAGTCATTATAATTATGAAAAAGTTTAAAGACACTTGAAGGGTATTTGGCATAATTTTAACAACTCTCTGGATGTTCTAACTTTGCATAGTGAGATTATGAATTTAAAGAATGCTGCTCTGCTGAGCTTTGATGCTGCAGATACTGCTGATAAAATTACACATGGCTTGAGGTCAGTATTTCCATTTTGGTCAAGCTTCAAGAATGGCATATATAGCTTGATCATGCTAGCCCTTTTTATCCTGAGAATACCTTTATTCCTGCCCAACATGTTAAAATTTGTCTTTAGCAACATCAACATGTTGTCTGCCATGTGCATTGCTTGAACCTGAAATGGACCCCCAGACAGAGTTATTAATTTAATGAGCTGGCAAATCAAGGACGGTAAGATTCTGCACAGAGTCTTACCAACATAAGGCAGAAGTATATTGCAAATATTCAAAGAACAAGCAAGGCAATAAACAAAATTCTATGAACACTCCTGTGATCACTGTTCCTAAGGGCTTTTCAGGATGACCAAAATATCTGAGTCTACTTCCTTGTCCTAGCCCAAAGTCATTTTCATGTATGAAGCCTACTTCTTTGTTCTAGCCTAAGATTTAGATTCCTTCCTGAAATTATTGCTTTGTCCTAGCCTAATATTAGATACCTGCCTGAAGCCCATTTCCTTGTCCTTGGCCAATGACAGATTCCTTCCAGCAGACCATTTCCTTGTCCTTGACCAATGTCAGATTCCTGCCAGGCAGCGTGAAAAGCTCTCCACAGGTGCCCCTTTAATATTTCATAAACAAAACTTAGCCTGTCTTAGGTATTTTTGACAAGAATGCTATCCTTACCCATCATGGAATATGCATTATCAAAAGCAATATACTAACCATATTTTGTGTTGTTAAGTTTTATGTCAACTTGCCACAAGCTTTATTGATTTTGGAAGAGGAACCTTTGAGAAAATGTCACCACCATGCTTGTCTGTGTGTAATTCTGTAGCACTTTTTCTTAATTAGTGATTCATGTGGGAGAGCCCACAACATCATGGTTAGTGCCAACTCCTAGGCTGGTGGTTCTGGATGCCATAAGAACACAGGCTAAGCAAGTCATAGGGAGAAACCAGTAAGAGGTCCTTGTCCATGTAGTCTGCATCTGCTCCTGCTTCAGGTTCCTGCACTCAGTTACTGCTAGTAATCTCCACAGTATCTGACTGTGCTGTGGAAGTGTAAGTTAAAATATACCTTTAATTCCTCAAATTGATTTTGATCAATCACATTTTATCACAATAGAACCTCTAACATGTTTCTCATGAAAGCTTTTATGAAATATAATACCTACAAAATGACCCATCTGCATTTACCTTGATTGACTTCTCAAAGGGCTTTATTTTTACTTTCAGTCATTCAAAGAACAGTAAAATAGTTGGAAAAGGAGAGGGTAAAAGGTAATGGGTTGAATAACCTGAAAACTTAGAACCAGGTCCTGTGTAACTGAGTGATGGTGGCACTTGGCACAAGGACAACCACTGGCTATTATTCCTTCAGACTTAAAAGGAACTCTTCTTCAAATATCAAGGCATCACAAAGAACTGAGAGTAAAATGCATTGCCAATTTATGAATACAGTTTTCAGTGACCCATCCAAGGACTAATGCTCTCTGATCATTAATATTAGAGAGTGACATATAATGGGCACAAAGAACTCTCCTAAAGGCGGATCTATGGCAGACAAGCAAGTAAAAATAGATATCGTTGATTGATACTAAAACACGAGCCATTGAGAGAGGGAGAGAAGGGAGGGAGGGAGGGAGGGAGGGAGGAAGGGAGGGAGGGAGGGAGGGAGGGAGGGAGGGAGGGAGGGAGGGGAAGAGGCAAAGGCAGAGGCAAATCAGAGGCAGAGGCAGAGGGAGACACAAAGACAGAGAGAAGAATACATTCTGTGCAATATGCCTTACTGAAAATTGCATTTGTTTGAGGATACAAAAATATATTACTACATTTGGTATTTTGAAATATAGTTGCAGAATATAAAAAGACATTCAAATGTTATAGGAGTAAACAATTTTTTAAAAAATACCTGTAGTAATAATACCTTCTAATACATTTATCATTACAGTATGTATCTAAGTGCTATAACTTAAAACCTGGTATAGAGCAAAATAAGATCATAAGGAGAAAATTCTACACTACCTATTTAAAAATATTTTTCTGCACATGTGCTATATGTCATTCATTCTATAGTCTATATGGATTCCAAAGGGAAATCTTCTCTTACACCAATACAGTTACTGTGTAATACAAAACTGACAGACAGACATATACATGGCTGCAAAGAACAGTTGAAAATACTTCAGATCTTCTCCTATGTGTGTTTTCTTTATTTGGATGTTCTATATAGGTAGCTGGAGATATTTTTTCTCTAGATATATGGAGATTAAAACTTACATTTACATATATTAAGATGAATTTGTGATCTGTGCACCAAGTGCTCATCAACATTTTTATTGGGGCCTAAAACTTATTTTGTTATATCCATAGAAGTATTTGTATGGCCAATACTAGGTAATGTATCTACAATTCTTGAGGAAGTAAAAAAAGTTTCTAAACTAATCATATCATGGGTACTCTATAACTTACTTCACAAACCATTAACTGGACCATATTGAATGCCATAGCTTCAGCAAGATGAGAGTCATTACTGAAATATGCACTTATTTATGAATTGGTCAAAATATCCAAGAGACAAAAATACCACTAAATTTTACCAACTAAATTCTCACACTAAAATCTTCACTGCTGACTTCTTCTGCATTACCAATGGATTACCATTACCTATATCTTTCTGTATTTCTTCTTCTTCTCCTCCACTACTTCTTCTTCTTCTTCTTCTTCTTCTTCTTCTTCTTCTTCTTCTTCTTCTTCTTCTTCTT
>NW_021604670.1:3639484-3718221 GCF_004785775.1 Grammomys surdaster
TTCTTCTTCTTCTTCTTCTTCTTCTTCTTCTTCTTCTTCTTCTTCTTTGTGAGAAACATGAGAGTCACACTTTATCTGACATTACAGATAAAAGATGACAGGTCACAGCAATATTTCCACACTGTAGGAAACCTCCCTCAGGGACAACTGAGTATATAAGTCCATTGTGTAAAAATAGATATGAGAGACTACTCCTTATATCCTGATTCACTTGGAAAATCACAGACTTGTAAGTAGAGGAAAATGCCTTAGGAGACAAAAATAAATCAACAAATGTGATTGATGAGCATTGAATTCTAAATTTTAATAATTCAAATTAACAAAGTATTTTGCACATCTTGCTATACTAAATATTATTGAGCAGAACAAAAATTAAAAGAGATTCTTCAATGCTTGTGTAGTTATTTAAAACATATTTTATTTGAGTTAATATTTAATTTAATTTTAATTATCTCATTAGACAGCCAATGTATGAGTATTGCTTGTCAGATATTTTACTGGAGATAAGATTTCCAGAATCTCAGATTTAGTCCTTGCATTTTTGGCTAATATAGCTCAGTGGTGATCAAGACATATTTGGAAGCTACAGCACGTAATTACAGAATTTTACAGAGGACAATTATAAATATTTGAAAAGCCACTATCATGAGGGTAAGGGTAGCAAGATTAATACTGAATTACAACTTAAAGCAAAACATTCATACCTTGAGGAGAGAATTTGGACTTTTATGTTCAGTAAGATCAGTCTTCCAAGAAGAATCTATATTAGCAAAAATTAAGAGTAGCACTAGAGAACCTAACCCATCAGGAGATGAATTAACACTGTATCGAAATTATGATGAGGCCCCTATTGTGATGTGAAGAAAGGTAGGTGAAACTGGGCATTGTTAATAACAAATGAAGACAGTGCTTGATAATATTTTGAATATTAGAGGGAATGAAATTTTGATTTTAGAAAAACAATAAAATAAGGTGTTAGATAAAATATTTTGAGTGTGTTTACTCTTTAGTGAGCAGACAAATAATTATCATCAGTTATTGGCTGAAACTAAAGTTCATTATGCAGAACAAACTGCAGACATAGTTAGAGGAATATTAACCCTGGAGAGAATAAAAATAAATGTAATGAGAATGAACAGTATATTTCAGTTTAAAATTGTAAGCAGTAAAATAGAAAATTCTAATTGGGAAAGGATCTTTATAATGACTTACTCAAGTATGAGTAACAATGAGATAGAAAAATAGAATGTGGCCTAGAAAAGAGCCATCAAAGTATATGAAGAAAAAAAGACTGCTCTGCTGTACCACCGACTGTTCAAAGTTCAAATGGGGAGACTGAGCCATCATCCCCTCTGGCTAGAACAGAAATTTCTCATGCCTTAGAATTTGCCACTGGGCCTTTCTTATCTTGACAGAAATGGAAATGTTTAGGGTAATTCAAATGAAGTTTCAAGTAAGACATTTGCATTTGCTTCCCCTATATTTCCTATTATTCCATACCAATTGATAGCTGGAATTTTAGTATGATATCTCTTCCACAGCCAATTTTTAAAGACTGATTTGAGCTATGAAGTGTAAATCACTGTGTTCCAAAAGAACAAAGACATACCTTCGTCATCAGTGATTCATGTAAAACTATGCTGGAATCTAGATGTAGACTTTCAGTACCAGAGAATTGGATCTGCAAAGCCAAGAAAGTCATTTAGTTTGACGATTGTATGTACTGGCACTAAATATTGAGAGTGGCACAAATTAGGTGCTCAGACTAAAATCCTGACTGAAGAATGAATGAAATATTTGACAGAAACCATAGAATTATTTGCTATTTTATTAAACAATATAAAAATCTAGATTAGGAGATTCTATGAAAAGCACATAGTAAAATAAACATTAGTCAGTCTGTTAAAAAGTGAAAATTTTTACAGACTAATTACCAAAAAATAGATTTTTTTCAACCTTTGCACGCATTCACATGTGCAAAGTTACCTCTAACAGAGGTACTTAGGTGACTAGACTCTACTAATGGTCACTAGAAACCCAAAGAGAACCAAAAGTAACTGAACAAATGCCTTCTGTGACAACAAACAAAACCAACACAAGAAGAGCAACATAGTGCTATGTGAAAGCAACAATTGATAATAACTCCTTCATGACAACACGGTGTGAAATAATGACAGGTCCTCAGGAATATGCTATTAATCTCACTTTACTAAATCACTAGCTGGGATATGCCCTAGAGAAATACACATAATCACTCTGTTTTTCTTTGGTAGCATATGAAAGATAATAACACCATTGCTACAAATACAATAATTTACTTTAGGTGATCACTTTATGTTACACTGTATTTAGTGTCAAGTCACGTGAGCATCCTAGTGGATAGAATATTATGCTATACTACAACAGATCAAAAATTAGAACTAAAGTTCGGTTAGTTAGCTATCTTCACACAGTTTCAGAAGTAAAAAGGCAGGAAGATTAAAAACATATCTAGACTGTAAAGAAGATGCTAAAAGTAAACGTGTAGACACACGAACAATCTTATTAAACCTCCTAAGACATAAACATCAAGTGTCAATTGAAGCAAATAATACAAATTTTCATCCACACTAATCTAAGAGGTATCAGTCTGATAACTCTATAATATCATCACAGTAGATCACTCTTTGGTCCTTGATTTTTCTCTATTATTTTGCAAAACAAGTTGACATAACTTTAGAAGTTTTATGTAAACAAAATATGTCCTAAGAAAGTATTCTTCCTCTCCCCCTTCTGACATGCTTTTTCATTGTCTCCTCTGCTCCTTTTTTCACTCTTGCAATGGAGAGATATTCACTTTTTCACACAGCCACTCAGACATTTAGTTCTTTATTTGAATACTGAAGGGGTAAGGCATTGGCCAATTGGCCTCCTGAGTTCTGACAGAGAGCAGAGAGACAAGAGGTTGTAGAAAAAAAACAATACCATTCCCTTCTTTTTTAATAGGCACACTGCAATGATCAAAGACATTATGCTTAAAGTTTACCTTCTTTAAGCTTATTTTTTCATCTTAGGCTTTTTAAATTTGCTCTATTAAATTTATGTAAATGTAATAAATCTGAAATTTTTCTCATATTTTCATGTATGACTAGAAATGAGAAATCGTTGAGGAAATGCACAAGCCCAAGTTGTTCAGGATTTAATTGGTAACATTCACTGATAATGTACTAAATTTATAAAGTTCCATTTTTTAGGCAAGAAAGTTGAAGAAAAGCAGATAGATAGATAGATAGATAGATAGATAGATAGATAGATAGATCAATAGATAGATATAACACTGACTGATGTTGATGTCTAACTGGAGCATAAAAATTTTCATCATTTTAATGACATTTTATTTAACAAATATATTATTGCTGGTAAAACTAAAATAAAATCAGAATAGATTTGACTATATAAAACAGAAAATATAGATTATTACTTTAAATAATAAGAAAATTTTCCTTTTATAGTTTTTAATTATAAGCATTGTTCCAGTTTGCTAAGAGTATAAGACCTCTTCTTATCTCAGAAAGGTTGATCTACATAATGGTTTTATAAGAAAAGATAATACTAAACAAGCTGAATATTCAAATAATTTCACAACATGGACATAACTCCTGGTATGAAAACTCCCTTCACAAACAGAAAACTGAACATTCAGAACGCATAAGAAAAAAGCTACAACTTCAGGAAGCTCTCACCTGAGATTTCTATTCTACTACTATTATCATCATTGTTTATTATTATTTTTATCATTATTATCATTATTATCATTATTATTGGCAGCACCTATACTAGGGAAAGTAAGTTCTGAAATCACAACAAAGAACCTACAATGTCTATGAATTACAGCAATTGTTAGACACATATTCATCAGAATGCTGTTTTATGTTGAGGAATGTTCTTCAGTTCCTTAAACAATAGTTAAAGTTTTAGACAATATTTCTAAACATTTTCTTGTATGTTACTGATGTGGGAGCACCTCACAATGAACATCTTTTATGACTTTAATACAAATTTTTATTTTAAAAGTTTGAAAAGATTTTAAAATTACCAGCCTTATATTATCTCTAGACAGTGATGGCTAAAGTAGTCCCATTTTATTGTGTCATTGTATTTCTAAAAGTGAGTAATGAGCTTTCTGTTCAGACATGCATTGCTGTTATCAGTAAGGTAAACTGAAAGAGGAAAATATTCTGATCAGATATTCCAGTCTCTGTTTATTTTGGCCTTTTCATAGTTATTTCATCCTGTTGTTTATGAGAAATGGTGGCTTTATAAGAAACAATATTGAGGAGATGGAGGTATGACTCAGAAATTACAAGCAATTGCTGTTCTTGCAAAAGGCCCGAGTTTGGTTAGTACTCCCAAGTGTCTCACAACTGCCTAGATCCTGAGTTCTAGAAATCAAAAGAATTCTTCTGCTCTCTGCAGGTGCCTGCACATATGTGGCACACATATACTATACACACAGAGAGATACAAACATAAAAATAAAATAATTAAAAATGAAATAAATAAAAGAGGGTGTGAGGATATGAAATTTTAATTGATAGCTTCCTATTCTATAATCTGTGTATTCAAGACTTGTGTTAACAGAGAATATCGGGAGTGTCACAGTAAGAGCATAAATGGCCTGTTAGTTCTCCTGCCTTAAATTTAACCATCCAGGGCATTCTTCTAAAATTGGAGCAATTATTTTATGTGCAAACATTAACTGCTTTCTTAGAGGTCCTGGGTTCAGTTCCCAGGAACCACATGGTGGCTCACAATCATCTGTAATAGAATCTGATTCCCTCTTCTGGTGTGCATAAAAACAGAGCACTCATATACATAAAATAAATAAATTGTTGTTTTAAAAGTAGTATTTGTTACTAATAAGCTTGGGGCCAACATAGTGTGCATTTAGGAGTGGTTCCCAATTTCCCTTCATGTGCTCTGTGTGACATCTCATGAGAAGGGCAGGATGGATACACATTCTCTGTTCTTTATTGTCTCAGAAAAGAGACTTGGGAAAGGGAAGAAAAAATCAAGAGCAGAGCAGTTTTATTTGCTACTGTCAATAATGCTTCCTGGTGCTGCTTTTCCCCCTGAGAGGGGAAAGTTGGCTGTCTTGTTCATTTAATCTGATGCAACAACTTTTACTGTGTTTCAAGCCATTTCCTCAAACGTATGCCCTTCCAGGCTGTGTTGCTCTAACAAGATAGCAGAAGAAAATGCTTTAATCATTTATATGGACTTTGTGGGGTGCCTCGTGTATGTAAATACTTTGAGCTTGCTCACAGGCTTTCGTATTTTAATATTCTATTTTATCCTGGAAGCATTTTTTTTCCTGTGGTCTTACAGTTAGAATGAAATTCCAAAACCAAAAAACCCAGTGGCTTCCACTCCTCATCAGAATTCATGTTGAGCAGCTGGTCCATTTGTAAGGTTTAATTCAATAGAATCCTGCAAGCACAACTTTTGTACAAAGTTGCAGTCTGTCTTTAGGCAGTAATCTCATTAAGAGAATGAGCAATAGAAACCAACTTTGACTAAACCAAAATAACAACAGCAACAACAATCCCCATAGATTAAAAGACACTATTAGTAAAAATATGACCTAGCTAGTAAAAACAAAGAGTGAACAAAGTCAGTATCAGCATGGAGAGGAACATCAATCATTCCAGCAAATTCTCCACAAATAGATAATTTTGAATTTATCATGGCTTCTCTTTGGATACATATGCTGAAAGAATTCCCATCATTTTGTGGAGTTTCTGACTCCAATGATGGATTTCCCAGTAGTGACTGTTACATGTGTCTGGTTATTGATACTTCATATTAGAAAAATGTTATGACGAAGGTGTTGGGCAGAAAGGGACAAGACCAAGAGCTGATGCCATTAGGAGGGTGAAGGCACATCACACACCAGAAGAATGTAGGAGTTAAACTTGGAACCTCCACAGATTTTTTTCCAGAGAAAAGGAAAATAAAACAGGGTTATCCCTTCCTTTCAGCTAATATTTAATACTACAATTGGCAATAACATCTAGCATAATTTGTACATCCAGTTCAAATTATCATTAAAACTAGAACATTGCCTCTGTCTGTGTGTTATCTATTCTAGGATAATGTACACAAAGTGAAATATCCATTTTAGAACAATTATTATTTCATCCCCCAAAGGAGTGTCCAAATAAAAAATAACAGAGGTTTAGACTAATTTTTCCTGTCATGGATAAACAAGGACCTGAATGTTTCATTTTAGTAGCAAAGACTAATGATCACACTGGTGATAACATTTTTATAAATCATTGAAATTTTAGACTGATTGAGTATCCAGGTACAAAACCCTCTGTTTATTAATTCATATCATTCACATTAATTTTATGTTTGAGATCTCATGAGTTGTGCCATTTAATTGAAGAGAAGGGAAAAATACATGATTCAGTGATGATTATTATTGATGTTTTACAGACAAGGAATTTAAAACCATATAGCTATTAACAGGAAAGTTACACTGGGTCAGACATCAGATTTCAGCCTACCAAATGTTCTAAGTGCCTGTTTTGTATCAGTTGAAGTCACTCTGAAAATCCTGTTATCATTTTCTTTATAGGAATCTATGAGACTGAGAATGATACAATTCAGCCAGTTTATTTTAGAAATTGTTTCAAATCATGAATATTCAAGGTCTGACATAATACAGCATTATGCCTTAGCTACTTCCACTTAAACCACCAAACCCTATACGAGCCAAAGCTAGAATGGGTCACAAAGTCCACTACCACAGACTTATGCCCTAAAACACTCAAAAAAAGGCATACTTTTGCCATTATTTTTTTCCAGTTAGCATAAAGAATTCCTTTAAATACCTTTGAGTCATACTGTAAGAGATAGTTTCATGTTCAGTCCTCATTGATAATTCACAAAATACTAAACAAATGTTTAAATTCAGTCTAAGGTCTCTGGCAACTTGGGTGCTTGCAGGACTGACAAAAGAGCTGTGGATTGTCAGTTACTGGAGCTGATGGCAGATGAATAAGAAAGAAGTCATTTCTAGCAAATGCTGACAGAATAAATATTACAGAATGCATTTGCACAATATGTGCTTCTTGAGGTAACACTAAAAGTTATAACACTTGATAACTCTCAAACTGCTTCACACAATAGTGCCTTCTAGTAGCATCTTCACGGCCATTAGTTTAGGTTTGAAGCCATGAGCCAGTAAGTAATGCACTTACTACAGAGCTTATTTGCACTGTTACTGGCTCTGCTGGTGGGACATAAGAGGCGGTTCTTTTCACAAATGGCCCGTCTTACTTATCAAGAGTTTTCAGTTTTGTAACTTGACAGGCTGAATTTTGTAACTATCAAGGCCAATGACCAGCCTACATTTTTGAAGTTTTCATCCAGTTCATGGGATATCCAAATTAATCCTGGTTTTTCATTTTCTACTTAACAATTTCTGTCAGCATTAAATGACAAATGGAAAAAATACTAAGAACTATTTGTTGAGACAATTACTTTTCTTATATATAACATCTAGGCCTGAAATTTCAAAGTATAAATGATTGTGTTTATAAAGACAATTTTCATTCAAATAATGAATATTGTCACCAGTGAAAGAAAACATTTTCAATGTATTTCTAGCAAACTTATAAATAGAACTTTATAAGCCAAAAGGTGCTTTTCTTGTAAAAGTGTTTTAATAAATAATGTGGCATAGTTTCTCTATAGGGTGAAAGCCTAAATAACATCCTTCTTTTCCACCTCTACTTTTTCCTTCAGTGGTTCTCAACCTTCCTAATGCTGATACCCTTTAATAGTTCTCATAATATGGTGATATCTAACCATAAAATTATGTTTGCTGCTCCCTCATAACTATAATTTTGCTACTGTTATGAATCATGATGTAAATATATGATATGCAGAATATTTTATATACAACGCCTAAGAAAGGGTCACGTGTCCCCAAAGTGATCTCAGCACATAGGTTGAGAACTGTTGCCTTATATCCACTTTCTTTTTTTCTTCATAATTTATTTTTCTTATTCACATTACATATCAATCACAGATTCCCCTTCCTCTTTTTCCAGTACTGCCGTCACAAATCCTTTTTCCCATTACCTTGTTCCCTTTTCCTTAGAGAAGGGTAAGCTCATTTTTGGTACTCACTTAGCCATGATATCTAGTCCTAGCAGATTAAGCACAGCCTCTCACACTGAAGCCCAACCTGGAAGTCTAGATAAGGGAAGGCAATCCATTGGCAGACAACAGAGTCAGAGACAGCTTCTGCACCAATTGTTAGGGGATTCACATGAAGACCATGCTCTACATCTGCTACAAATGAGGACAGAGAGGGCTAGATCCAGACCCTGTATGCTCTTTGCTTGGTGATTCAGTCACTGTGAGTCCCCGTGGACCCAGGTTAGTTGACTCTATAGATCGTCCTGTGGTATCCTTGATTCCTTCCAGTATTCTCAGTTCTATCCTTGACTCTTCTACAAAGGTCCTTGAACAATGCCTGATGTTTAGCTATGGGTCTCTGCATCTGTTTTCATCTGCTTCTGGATGAAGCCACTCAGGCAACAGTTATGCTAGGTTCCTATCTGCAACCATAGTAGAGTACCATTATTAGTGTCAGCAGTTGGTTCTCTCCCTTGGGATAGGTTTAAAGTTTGGCCAGTCATTGGTTGGCCATTCCCTCAGTCTCTGCTCCATCCTCTTCCCTGTACATCTTGTAGGCAGGACAATTTGGGGTTGAAGGTTTTGTGGGTGAGTTTTTATCTTAGCCATTTTAAAGGGTATAAGCTGGAACTAAGAGTCATTTTGATTTGCATTTCCATGACGAGTAATGGCATGGAACATTTTTAAAGTACTTCTTGGCCATTCAAGATTCTTCTGTGGAGAATTCTCTGTTTATCTCTGTACCCTATTTTTAATTGGGTTACATGGTTTGCTAATATCTAACTTCTTAAATTCCTTATATATGTTGGATAATATTCCTCTGTCAGATATAAGGCTAGTGAAGATCTTTCCCATTCTGTAGACTGCTATTATGCCCTATTTATGGCATCCTTAGACTTGCAAATGGTTTTCAGTTTCATGAGGTTCCATGTATTAATTGTTGATCTTAGTGCCTGAGCTATTGGAGTTCTGTTGAAGAATTTATCTCCTGTGCCAATGAGTTCAAGGCAGTTCTCCAATTTTGCTTTCTGTTAGACTTAGCGTGTCTAGTTTTTTGTTGAGGTATTTAATCTACTTGGACTTGAGTTATGTGCAGCATAATAGGTATGGGTCTATTTGTATTCTTCTATATGTAGACATGTAGATAGACCAGCACCATTTGTTCAAGATGCTTTCTTATTTCTTTCGTATGATTTGGCTTTGTTGTCAAAAGTCAAGTATCCAGAGGTGTGTGCATTTATTTTGAATTGTTCTATGGTATAGTTTGAGATCAGGAATTGTTTAGCTATTATTTTTTGGTTTTTTTTGTTTATGTTTTTCTATATGAAGTTGAGAATTATTGGAATTTTGATGGGGATTGCATTGAATCTGTAACTTGCTTTTGGTAAGATAGCCATTTTTATTGTGTTAATCCTGCCAATCAATGAGCATGGAAGATCTCTCCAACCTCTCATATCTTCTTTATTTTTTCAGAGACTTGAGGTTCTTGTTATGTAAGTCTTTCAGGTACAGTTATACCTGGTTAGAGTTAAACCAAAATATTTCATATTATTTGTATCTGTTGTAAAGGTTGTTTTTTTATTAATTTAAATCTTAGTCTGTTTATAATTTGTATAAAGGAAGGCTACTGAATATTTTGAGTTGATTTTCTTAATTTTCTATCAAGCCTCTTTCCTGAAAGAGTTTATCAGCTGTAAGGGTTTCTTGGTAGAATCTTGTGGGCTACTTATGTAAACTATAATATCATATGCCAATACGATATGGAATCATATGCAAAATACAATACTTTGATTTCTTCCTTTTAAATTTGTATCCTCTTGATTTCCCTAAGTTGTCTTATTGTTCTAGTTAGAACTTCGAGTTGAATAGATAGAGTAGACAACCTTGCCTTGCCCTGATTTTAGTGGAATTGCTTTAAATTTCTCTCCATTTAATTTAACATTGGCTTGATGTATATTGCTTTTATTATGTTTAGGTATGCACTTTGTATCCTTGATCTTTCCAGAACTTTTAACATGAAAAGGTTTTGGATTTTGTCAAAGGCTTTTTTATGTCTAGTGAGATCATCATGTGATATTTTTAATTTCAGTTCAGTTATATTGTGAATTATATTAATGGATTTCTACATATTGAACAATTTCTGCATCAGTTAGATAAAGCCTACTGGATCATGGTGGATATTGATTTTAATGTGTTCTCCAATTTCATTTGTGACTATTTTATTGAGTATTTTTGCATCAATGTTCATAAGATAAATAATTCTGAAATTCTCTTTCTTCATTGAGTCTTTCTGTGGTTTAGGTATCAGACTTACTGTGGCCTCAGAGGATGAGGATGGCAATGTACCTTCTGTGTCTATTTTGTGTAATATTTTAAGGAGTATTAGTATTCACTCTTCTTTAAAAGTCTGGTAGAATTCTTTTCTAAAGCTATCTGGCCCTGGGCTGTTTTAAGTTGGGAGAATTTTAATGAATGTGTCTATTTCCTTGGGGGGTTATTAGACTGTTTAGATAGTTTACTAGATCTTGTTTTAACTTATGTGTAATTTGTCTAGAAAATCATGCATTTCTTTTAGATTTTACAATTTTGTGGAGTACAGGCTTTTCAAACAAGACCTAGTAATTCTTGAAATTCTTTAGTGTCTATTGCTATGTCTCTCTTTTCATTTATGATTATGTTAACTTGGGTACTGTCTCTTTGCCTTTTAATTAGTGTGGCTAAGGTTTTATCTATCTTGTTGACTGAATTGAAGAATCAGCCTTGGTTTTATTTATTTTTGTATTTTCCTTGTTTCTAATTGATGGATTTCAACCCCAAATTTGATTATTTCCTGCTGAATATTCTTCTTAGGTGTGTTTGCTTCTTTAGTTTTCTAGAGCTTTCATGTATACTTTAAATTGTTAGTATGAGAACTCTTCCATTTCTTTATGAGGGCACCTATTGTTATAAACGTTCCTCTTAGCACTGCTTTCATTGCATCCCCTAAGTTTGGATTTGTTATGCCTTCATTTTTATTGAGTCCTAGAAAGTCTTTCATTTGTTTCTGTATTTCTTCCCTGACCCAGTAATCATTAAGTAGAGAGTTATTCAGTTGTAGGATATCTGTTGTTTCTGTTGTTGAAGTCTAACTTTAATCCATGGTGGTCTGATACAATACAAGAAATTTCTTCAATTTTCTTGTAACTATGAGGCTTGCTTTGTGATCAACTGTATGGTCAATTTTGGAGAAGGTTTAGTAAGGTACTAAGAAGAAGGTATATTCTTTTGTGATTGGGTGAAATAGCCTATCAGTATCAGTTAGGTTCATTTGGATCAAAGACTCTGTTAATTTCATTATTTCCCAGTTTAGTTTCTGTCTTGATGATCTGTCCATTGATGAGAGTTGAATATTGAAGTCTCCTACTGTGTGCACATTAAGCTTTAGTAATGTTTCTTTTATGAATGTGAGTTTCCTTGCATTTGGGGCATATAAGTTCTGAACTGAGATGTCATCTTGGTGGATTTTTTCCTTTGATTAATATGAAGTATCTTTCCCCATCTCATTTGATTAATTTTAAGTGAAAGTCTATTTTATTCAATATTAGAATGGCTACTTTAGCTTTCTTCTTGGGTCCATTTGATAGAAAACTTTTTTTAGCTATTTACTCTGAGGTACTGTGTAACTTTGTTTCTGAGGTATATTTCTTTATGCATCAGAATGAAAGATTCTGTTTTTATATCCAGTTTGTTAGCTTGTGTCTTTTTATTGAGGAATTGAGTCCATTCGTGTTGAGAGGTATTAGTGAGTAATGAGTGTTAATTTCCGCTGATTTTAGTGGTGTTTGTATGTGCGTATTTAAGAAAACAACAAAGAGGGCTGCTAATTCATTGTAGCTTTATGCCTTTTAAAAAATGAATGAGAAAAATATAATTGAGCAAGAATAGACAGAGTAGTATTGAAGATTAAGTTAAAAAAATAGAAAATTTAGTTCTGTGTGGTGATGCACAACTGTGAGTCCACTACTTTAGTGATAGAAAGAAGAGCCTCACAAATACCAGACAAGCCTGAGCTACACAGCAAGACTTTATTTTAACAAATAAACAAATAAAATGGAAAATAATAATGCATTTGAAATAAAATAGTGGAAAATAATAACATACAAACAATGAATATTAAGTGGCACTTCATTACTTGAAATGTTTTTTGAAGAAAAGATTGGTAGTTCTTACCATACAACAAATGAAATATAGGGGGGAAAATAGCATACTGCTAAGCCTGGACCAGAAGAACATGCAAAAGGATGTTCGTAGAATTTTTTGATGTGTGAAAGGATGTTGTTAAATAACTAGGACTATACATCATAAGGAATAACACATAGAGATTTTAGTAAATCAAGATTCAAATAATGGATGTTTGAACAATGAAAGACTCTGCATGCGGGAAATCCTTGAGGGATCTCTGCCATGCTCTCTCTCATGCTGGAGCCATAGTTCAATTCCCAGGAATGGCAGAAATACTGAACAGCCTGGAACCCTGGAAAACCAGTGTGTGCCTGTGGAAAAAACCTTCAAGGTCTAGAGCCAGAAAAGGCTACACCATATTGCAGCTTAGAGCCACTTTCCCAGAGTGGACAGAAGTAATAGGTCAGACATTCAGTAGGGCATCAGGGCCCACCTGCAAGTCTGCAAGAGGGGAGAACCAGAAGCCAGCAGCCTATGTGATAGGCTGTCCTAGCTAAGCTGCAATGAGACTTGGCAGAAACCAGCTACAGACATGTGAGTACAGTGAGGAAAGCTCAAAATTCAATAGGCTTAGAAAAGTACTTGAGAAGTTCTTAAGGAGAAACTTAGAGATAAAAAAAATATTTTCTCTGTTTAAAAAAAAAAAGTGGAAAGCACAGTGACCCAATGTATCTTGACCTCATGTGATTTTGTTTCACTCATCCAAATATAATTAATTGCTTTTCAGTAACAATTACAATTATATATATTGTTTTAAAGAAAGATCAGAAGAAAGCAGACTTAGATAAAGAAATGACTGAAAACTCCTTGCTAAGTTACAAACAATAGAACAAAACTTAGACAATCCTATGAATCATGAAGGAAATTCAGATATATCCAAACTAAAGCCTACAATACCATCAGGTAATAAGATTGCACAAAGGCAGTCTATACCTGTTTAAAAAAAAAACCTAAAATAATTTTCCAGCCCTGATAAGTGAATTAGATAGGAATGAGATAAATATTCAGTATTATCAAGAATTCAGGTGGTAATCTATACAGACACAAGATTTTAAAAGATTTAAGGAAACAGAAATGATCAATGGCTTATGTTTGCCATATGTGAAATGTTCTTAATAGTTGAGCCATGAAAAATTGTATAATTCCGAAAGATGGAAGCAATTTGATGACAACCATCTTAGAGCCTGGCTCTCAACTGCAATGAATGACGCAGTCAGAAGATGAGGTTTAATTTATGGAACAATTTAATGGGACAAGAATCATTGATGCTGTCAAGTACCAGTTACTAAGTGAAGGTCCATATTCTGAATTGGCATTACAGATTACACTTGATGATGCTGTCCTAAAACCTTGTCACACAATAGCCTTAAATACTTGGGAGAATTTTGAACAACAGGGATGAACGGAACCATTTACAAAGATAGTCCAGGGTTTATATGAGTCGTTTACTAGGTTTTTGCAAAGATTAACTACACCTCTAAATGGAGCAATATCAGATCCAACAGCTAGAGATCTTAATTGAATCTTTAGCTTTTAAAAATTCTAATGCTGAATGCAAATCGGCATTAGAACTTTAAGGGCTACATCCATATTTCTTTATGAATGGATTACAGCTAATATAGATGCAGAATTTAGTATTCACAATTCAGTTGTGGACAATTAGAGGTGATATAAACAAAATGTCTATTGCTTTGAAAGTTCAGGTCATTCCCTAAAGGACTGTAGACAAACAACAGTTCCTAAGGATAAATACTATAATAATGCAGGGAGAAAGCTTTTTGTGAAATGTAAAAATTGTGGAAGGAATATCATGAGGGTCATGAATGTAGGTCATCCATAGATATTTGAGGCAATTCCTTAATGGCAGAAAACTGACTGAGGGGCTTTGCTCAAGGCTCAACAAAGAACAACATGAGCCACTCATTTCCTATCCACCAAGGAAAAACTCTTCTGAAAAACAACTTGAAAAAAATCAAAGCCCAGGAGGAAAAACAAAGCTGCTCAGAACTTAAATAAACCATTTAACAGATAGACTGGCTCCTATGAGAAAAATAAGTGATTCTAACGATAACAAAAAAAAACTTGATATTTTGGCAAACTACTATATATGATAAGAGACCCAAGTTAAGATTGCAGTTAATTGGAATTGAGATTAAAGGATTAGTGGATACAGGAGCAGATATAACTATAATATTATCGCACGATTCCTGGAAAAAAAACAGATTATTGGAATGCATCTTGGTCACTTCAAAGGGTATCTACAAAGCTCCTATGAATTGAGACATTGTCTCAGATAAAACAAAGTCTAAAATAGATTAAATGCATAAGACCACAAAGTTGAATAGTAAAATTAAGGCCATATATGGCTAATACAGCCATAAATCTATAAGGAAGGTATCTATTGCAACAGTGGAAAGTATAGATTGGAAATTCTCCAACTTTAGAGACTGACATAAAGAAGGAGAATTTCCTAATTAAAAAGAAAATGTTTCAAATATTATCAAAGACAGTTACCAACTGTGAAGGCTGTCCATAGCAGGATATAACCGAGGCTGACTCTTCAGCTCTATATGGGAGCATCACTTCAAATAGATTACTAGCTACCATACCACTAAAGTGCAAGCTGACAAAATGACAAACCTGTGTTGGTAGAACAATGTCCTGTAACTAAAGAAAAGCTATAAGCACTAGAACCATTAATTCAAGACCTCCTGGAGGCTCAAAATATAAAAGAGTACACAAGCTCTTGGAATTCTCCTATGTTTGTAATTAAAAAGAAATCTAGAAGATGGAGGTTGATAGATCTGAGAGCCATCAATACAAGCATTCAGCCAATGGGCTCTTTACAACCTGGAATCCCAAGGCCTTCCTTGTTACCTAAGTCATGGCCTATTATAATGATTGATTTAAAAATTGTATTTTCACAATTCCTTTAAAATAGCATGATGAAGAAAGGTTTACCTTCTTAGTACCTATTTAAAAAATAATAGTTGTCTAATAAAATGATACCAAAGGAGAGTCTTGCTGTAAGAAATGTTAAAAAGTCCTACCTTGTGCCAATATTTCAAACAACAATCATAATTCATAAGCATTTTTCTCAGTCTATAATTTACCATTATATGGATGGTATCTTACTGGCATATTCAGTTATGAATACCCAGTTTGATAAAGTAAAGAAAAATATGCCTTGCTAGAGATTACATATTGCTCCTGAAAATAATACAAACGGAAGATTCTATTAATTATCTAGGTTGTAAGATAGGTCTACAAAAAATTCGAACACAGAAAGTACAATTCAGGAGAGACAAATTATGAACTCATGATTTACCAGGTACTAAAGTTAAATCAGGATCAGATAAACCATCTAAACAGTCCCATAACTCCCAAGTAAATAGAAGCAGTCATTAGAAATCTTCCAAACAAAAGCCCAGGGCCAGATGGTTTTGTTGCAGAATTCTATCAGACCACCAAAGAGGATCTAATACCACTACTTCTCAGAATATTTCATAAAATAGAAACGGAAGGAAACAATTCGTTCTTGAAGCCACAGTTACACTCATATCTAAACCACAAAAGAACACAATAAAGAATAAGAACTAGAGACCAATTTCCTTTAAAAATATTGATGCAAAAATCTCCCCAAAATTCTCGCAAATTGAATCCATGAACACATTAAAATGATCACCCATCATGATTAAGTAGGCTTCATCCCAGGATTTCAAGGATGGTTCAGTATATAGAAATCCATCAATGTAATCCACTGTATAAACAAATTCAAAGAAAAAAACACATGATCATCTCATTACATGCTGAAAAAAGCCTTTAACAAGATACAACACCCATTCATATTAAAAGTATTGGAGAGATCAGAAATTCAAGTTGCATACCTAAATATAATAAAAGCATTATGCAGCAAATCAATAGCCAACATCAAACTAAATGAAGAGAAACTCAAAGCAATACAATTAAAATCAGGGATAAGACAAGGCTGCCCACTCTCTCCCTACCTATTCAATATAGTACTCAAAGTTCTAGCCAGAGAAATTAGAAAAAAAAAGAGATCAAAGGGGTACAAACTGGGAGGGAGGAAATGAAGATATCCCTATTTGCAGATGATATGATAGTTTATATAAACAACCCCAAAAATTCTACAAGAGAGCTTCTACAGCTGAGAAACAACTTCAGCCAAGTAGAGGGATATAAAACTAACTCAAACAAATCAGCAGCCTTCCTCTACTAAAAGAATAAACAGGCTGAGAAAGAAATTATGGAAATGACAAATTTCACAATAGTAACAAATAATATAAATAACTTGGTGTGAATCTAACCAAGCAAGTAAAAGATCTGTATGACAAGATCTTCAAATCCCTGAACAAATCGAAGAAGACCTCAGAAAATGGAAAGATCTCCCATGCTCATGGATTGGCAGGATTAATATACTAATAATTGGCATCTTACCAAAAGCAATCTACAGATGCAATGCCATCTTCATCAAAATTCCAACTCAATTCTTCATAGAGTTAGAAAGAGCAATTCTCAAAATCAGTTGGAATAAGAAAAAGCCTAGGATAGCGAAAGCTATTCTCCACAGCAAAAGAACTTCTGGGAGAATCACCATCACTGACCTCAAGTTGTATTACAAAGCAATAGTGATTAAAACTGCATGGTATTGGTACAGAGAGAGTCAGGTAGATCAATGGAATACAATTGAAGACACAGAAATGAACTCACACACCTATGGTCACGTGATCTTTGACAAAGGAGCTAAAACTATTCAGTGAAAAAAGGACAGCATTTTCAACAAATGATGCTGGTTCAACTAGAGGTCAACATGTAGAGGAATGCAAATTGATCCATTCTTATCTCCTAGTACAAAGCTTAAGTCCAAGTGGATCAAGGACCTTCACATAAAACCAGATATGCTGAATCTAACAGAAGAGAATGTGGGGAAGGTCCTTGAATATTTAGGCACGGGGAAATTTTCCTGAGCAGAATACCAGTGCCTTATGCTCTAAGACCAACAATCGACAAAAGAGACTTCATAAAATTGAAAAGCTTCTGTAAAGCAAAGGACACAGTCAGTAGGACAAAACGGCAGCCTACAGGTTGGGAAAAGATATTTACCAACCCTATATCCGATAGATGGCTAATATCCAAAATATACAAAGAACTCAAGAAAGTAGACTCCAGAGACCCAAATAACCCTATTTAAAAGTTGAGTACAAAGCTAAATAGAGAATTCTCAGCTGAGGAATCTCGAATGTCTGAGAAGTACTTAAAGAAATGTTCAACATCCTTAGTCATTAGGGAAATGCAAATCAAATCGACCCCAAGATTCCACCTCACATCAGTCAGAATGGCTAAGGTCACAAACTCAGGTGACAGCAGATGCAGGTGAAGATTTGGAGAAAGAGGAACACCCTTCCACTGTTGGTGGGATTGTCAGCTGGTACAACCACTATGAAAAGCAGTCTTGTAGTTCCTCAGAAAATTGAACATAGTATTCCCTGAAGACCCAGCTATACCACTCCTGGGCATATACCCAAAAGATGATCTAACATATAACAAGGACACATGCTCCACTACATTCATATTTATAGCCTTATTTATAGTAGCCAGATGCTGTAAACAACCCAGGTGTCCCTCAACAGAAGAATGGATACAGATAATGCCATAAATATACACAATGGAGTACTATGCAGCAAATAAAAACAATGACTTCATGAAATTCATAGGCAAGTGGATGGAACTAGAAAATATACTGAGTGAGGTAATCCAATCACAAAAGAACATATATGGTATGTACTCATTAATAAGTGTATATTAGCTCAAAGCTCACAAAGCCTATTATACAAGCCACAGACCATATGGAGGGTTGAAGGAAGGAAGACCAGGGTGTGGATGCTTCAGTCCTGCATTGAGGGGGAAACAGAATGACCGTGGGAGATGAAGGGCGAGGGGGACCTGCGAGTGAGAGAGACGAGTGAGGAAATAAGAGGGAGTAGTATCAGGAACTGGAGGAGATGTGAGAGAGGTCATAGGGTCAGGAAAATGAACAAAAATATACAGCAAGAGGGGATGAGGAACTGGGGATAGCCACTAGACTGTCCCAGAAACCAGGGAAATATAAGTCTCCCAGGACCAAATGGGACTGACTTTAGCCAAAATGTGCAGAGAAGGGGGAAATAGAACCTGTAGAGACTACCTCCAGTAGATAGACAAGGGCCCTGGTCAAGGGGTGTGCCTACCCACCCATCTCAAAATTTCTAACCCAGAAATGTTCCTGTCCAAAGGAAGAACAGGGATAAAAAATGGAACAGACTGAAGGAAGTGCCAACATGGGACTACCACACCTAGCAATCCATTATGTCTGGAGACACCAAACCCAACACTATTTGCCATTGTCAAGAGGCACCTGCTGACAGGAACTTAAAGTGGCTGTTCCTTGGGAGGTCCGGCCAGCAACTTACCAATGCAGATGTTAATGCTTGGAGCCAACCATCAGACTGAGCTCAGGTAACCTGGTAGGGAAGCTGGCAGAAGAACTGGAGGAGCCGAGGGGTATTGCAACCCCATTGGAAGAACAACATAGGCTGGCTTGACCACCTAGTTCTCCCAAAGTCTAGACCACCAACCAAGGAGTGTACCTGGAGGAATCCATGGCTCCAGATACATATGTAGCAAACGATGGCCTTCCCTGACAGCAATAGGATGGGAGGCCCTCGCTCCCAGAGAGGTTTGATGACTCAGTGTAAGGGGATATTGGAGCTATGTGGTGGGGGAAGAATGAAGGAACTGAAGGGGCTTGAGGCCCCATGGGAAGAGCAACAATACCAACAAACTAGAGCTCCCAGGGTTTAATCTACCAACCTGGGAAGACACATGGAGGGACCCATGGCTCAAATTGTACATGTAGCTGAGGATATCTTTGTAGGGCATCAGTGGGAGAGGAGGTACTTAGACCTGGGAAGGCTAGATGCCTCAGTGTGGGGGAAATTGAGGGTGAGAAAGTGAGACTGGGTGGATGGGTGGGGGCACAACCTCATAGAAGCAGGAGGAAGGGGGATGGGATAAGGGTTTCTGGGAGTGGGATAGGGAAAGGGGATAACATCTGAAATGTAAATAAATAAAATATCTAGTTAAAAAAACAGACAATGGAGCTGGCTATTGCAGTCGAGCATTTGAGACTTTTTGTCAACAATTTAATATTGCTCATATTACTGGGATTCCTTATAATCTCTTCAAGGACAAAGTATTGTGGAAAGGGCCCATGGAACTCTAAAAATTTTTAAGTGCTGATGAGCATAAAACAGCTGCTGAGATGTCTTGTATAATGGGAAAAAGCTGCTGAAATAAATCTCCCATTTATTTTAAAAATGTTTTAACTTCAGAATGAAAGGGTACTAATGTATTGTATTGAGGAAAAGTATTCGCCATAGTTGCACCAAGAAAGGATTCCATCAACATTAATAAAAGTTAGATTTGACTAGAAGAGAACTCCTGAAGATGTAGGCTGTACCCATAAAGGAAGAAAACAGGATGAACTAAGCAGGTAACATGAATACTTATCCCTATATGAGAGTAGCTCTGAGACTGGCTTAGATATGAGTGTTTCTGCATAGCCAATGCATCTTGTTGGCTACATAGTCTTCAGGACTTATCGTGCCATCCTATCAAATGGCATGGATGGAAATTTGTATTACAGTTTGGATATACAGTCCAAATAGAGTTATAAAACTTGATAACTATTTCCTGCTTGAACATAGAGAAAGAAATCATCTTTAACTAAATTGTGCACCCTACACATTCAATGTATGTGTTAATGCTGGAAGATATATTACCTTTGAAAGTTTATATGTTTGCAGAATAAAAGGATCAGATACCAAAAAAAGAAGACAAGTAGCCCAAGTGATACAACCTCAAGCTCCTTTTGTTTCCTCAAAAATCTGCATCCCAAAAACTTCTACATGGCTAGCTAGGTAGTCCAGCATCACAGACTATTCCAGCCAGGAACTTAAAAAGACTGAACCACAAATGTTATAGTTAGCTTTCCTAGGACTTGGCTGTTATCTCATTTTTCTTATGGCCCCTAAAAGAGAATGTCACTCCCAGGCAGCAGGAAGCAATTTTAAAAGAATGATACTCCATTCCCCAACAATGGGGTGGATGATTTTTTTGTCATTTGTTGGGTGAAGGATGTTTGTCTTTGTTTTAAGGGGGTTGGTCACAAGTTGTTAATGGTCTTGATCAGAGAAGAAACAAAATAAAAGAGGTTAGATTCAGGGATTTTTTCTTTCTTTTTTTTTCTATCTGTTTTCCCATCCAGTGTTGGGGGGAAAAGGTAGGATGAAAAGTAAAAAGAGAGAATATAGGAATAATAGGATTGAAAAAAAGATAATTTAAAAAGATTATTGCATCTACTTTTAGAGCAAAGAATATCAACAAGCCAAATATAATTAGGTATGGAGTTTGTATACTAATACAAATTCAAGATTATTTTTGCTGTGCTATTATATATATATATATATATATATTTGTTTATATATATATATATATATATATATATATATTCTTATATAAGATATTGTATCTATGCAGCTCTTTCAAAAAGCAATGTAAAGTTCTAGTCTTAGAAAACCTGCCTATTCCAAACTATTTAGGATAATTAAGAACTGCAAGTTAGTAGTCAATCAAACTCATGGTGATGGTAGATACTAATGTAGTCAATTATCGAAATATGGGGTTTTTTTGGTTAAACAGATAATAAATAGCTAGAAACAAGCAATGTTTTTCTAGTCAGATATGCTATAACAAACAAATGGTCTTTAAAATTCTAAAAGATCTACAGCATAAGGCATTTAAATATTTGTTTTTAACATAGGCTTTTTATGACAGTAAAATATGTCTGCTCCTGGAAACACCCCTATTCTACTTCAGATAAAATGAGTATCATTGAAGAACCTCCTATAAAGTTTGCTTCAAATGTGGCAAGCTGTCTTTCAGTAAGAAACTGTCCTTGCAGCACAGACCTGAACAAAGAATTCTCAACTGAGGAAGCTCGAATGGTTGAGAAACACCTAAAGAAGTGTTCAGCATCCCTAGTCATCAGGGAAATGCAAATGAAAACAACACTGAGATTCCACTTCACACCAGTCAGAATGGCTAAGATCAAAAACACAGGTGACAGTACATGTTGGCGAGGATGTGGAGAAAGAGGAACACTCCTCCACTGTTGGTGGGATTGTAAACTGGTACAACCACTATGGAAGCAGTCTGGCGGTATCTCAGAAAATTGAACATAGCGTTACCTAGGGACCCAGCTATACCACTCCTGGGCATATACCCAAAAGAAGTTTCAACATACAACAGGGACACATGCTCCCCCATGTTCATAGCAGCCTTATTTATAATAGCCAGAAGTTGGAAAGAACCCAGATGCCCTTCAACAGAAGAATGGATGCAGAAAATGTGGTACATTTATACAATGGAGTACTACTCAGCTATTAAAAACAATCAGTTCACAAAATTCCTAGGCAAATGGATGGAGCTGGAAAATATCATCTTGAGTGAGATGACCCAATCTCAAAGGAACATACATGGTATGCACTCACTGATAAGTGGATATTAGCCCAAAAGCTCACAATTTCTAAGAATCTTCATATAGACCACATAAAACTCACATAGAAGAAGGAAGACCAAAGTATGAATGCGTTGGTCCTTTTTAGAAGGAGCATCAAAAGTTTCAACCAGAACTCCCAAAGTCTAAACCACCAACCAGAGAGCACAAAGGGAGGGACTCACGCACCTGTATAGGGAATTGAGGGTGACCTTGTTAGACTCCAGGGAAAGTGGAGGGCCAAGGTCCCCAAAAGTTTGGATCCCCTACTGTGTTGGAATTCGAGAGCAGGGAGATGGGACTGAGAGGATGTTTGGAGCACACCATCACAAAAATTAGGAGGAAGGGGTAGGGGATAAGGGATTTGGGGCGAGAATGAGAAAGGAGACAACATTGAAAGGTAAATACGTATAATACCCAATAAAAACCCCACACAGATAAAGGATTTAAAATAAAGGAAGTCTATTTATTTTAAATTAATTTCAAAAGTTTCTAGGAGATGCAAATTGGCTAAGATACTATTTTAAGCTCTCCACAAAAGAATTTAAATCTCTGTTCAATATTCTCAAGAGAGAGGTAAACCCTAACTTCCTCAACAGTTAATTGACAAAAGAGAGGTAATCTCACAAAAAGTAGAAAAAGCTATTTCTAATCGATATATCATATAGTCTGATTAATTGTCAGTGGAGCTATAAAAGTCCTTTGACAAAAGATTATTAATATAGATTCATATATCCTTAAATAAGGCCTTCATGACTCTCTGAGTGTGGAAGGAGCAACTGTTGGCGCTTCTGCCCTGATTTTACAAGAACTCTGAAAAATTGGCTTTAAAAACAAAAGAGGGGGAACGGTACCCCCTCAGAAGGAGTCCCCCTGAAATACTCTCCATCATGCCTTGTTCACTTTTCTCTATCTAAAGCTGAAAGCTCATGGCAAATCTCTTGCTGACCATGTTGGTGACCTCGGGCACCACCAAGACCAACAAAACTTTGCCACAGATATGGGGAAGGACCCTCATGCCCATAAAGGGAATGCCCCAGTCCCAGTTCCCTTATGGAGCCGAGGACTGATATGCCTGCCCAATACCACAGAAGGCACAGCTATCCGGTTACCACAAATATTAATGAAAAAAATAGATACCCTCACAAAGCCAGGCAAATCATAAATACGATGAATAACAATTTACATCCAGGGAAGAGAAATCTCCCTGAGAATCCCCTTCTTTTTTCTTTCCAGGTAAAATTGAATCACCCATGATGCCTGCTATTAGAAGTTCTAACCCAGATGGACCAGAAGCCAGGAGCCTCGCCCTTACCCTCACTCCCTACCTTTTCCCACCTGCACAAGGTCCCCTGAAGCTGGGGAACTGCAAGATCCTGCTTGGCAACTGCAGATAGACTCAAAGCAGTGTACCATATCATCTGAAGAATAGCAGGGAGACCATAACTCAAGCACTGTACCATATCTTCTGAAGAATAGCAGGTTGCAGTCCTCCTCGCCCCCACGAATAACCAGGACCCACCGGTCGGGTCAAGTGGCACCCAGACGTGGGGCTCGAGGCACGGACCCATCCGGACGGACCCTCATTGAGAGGATGTGCGCACGACATCAAGATTGAGCAAGACAGAGATCATCGCCCGTGACCTGTCGTCCATGGAACCAGGTTGATGCTGCCATCAAGAAGGCAGTTGAAGTTCATTACCATCAGCTGAAAATTGCAGAGGATCCAGAAGTGACTCCGCAGGAGACTGACACAGCTGTCAGCTCCCCTGCCTCCCCCTACGGTCGACCCCTAGACTTCCACGCCCTCCAGAAGGGCTCCTGGTATGCCTGGCTTTGCCCTCATTTCTCTCACTAGAAAGCTTGGCCTCTTGATCACCACAACAAAAATTGGCTTTTTCCTAAACCAAGGCCACCCTTGATATGGCCGCTAACATTGGGGAGCCTTCCTTTATGACAATATTACACCCCAAACTGACAAATGGTTGGTAACTTGAACATTTACAAGAGACTAGGATGGCTGTGAGTTAGCCCAATGACGGGATTATTGTAGGTCCACTTCCCAGAGGCCCACCCAATGCAGCCGAAAAGGAGTGCGTGGTGCTGGGAGTGGGTGCAGCCTACATGGCCTAAGACAGGGCTCTCACCCTCCTTTCACCCACATCAGAGTCCCTTGACGTTGCCCATCGTCAACAGCCTAAAGCCTTCGACCATCGATGTGACTCGTCTCACATCAGTGTTTTGGGGTTGTGAACTTGTCTAAGACCCCCCCATAATTAGACATCCAAATTCAAAACTCACATAGTTGGGATTGAACATAAGATGCCTTCTCTAACTAAACAGAGAAGGGGGAGATGCCAGAAGCCAGGACCCTTGCCCTTACCCTTACCCCCTACCTTTCCCCACCTGCACAATGTCCTCTGAAGCTTGGCAACTGCAAGATCCTGCTTAGCAACTGCAGATAGACTCAAAGCAGAGTACCATGTCTTCTTAAGAATAGCAGGGAGACCATAACTCAAGCAGTGTACCATATCTTCTGAAGAACTGCAGGTAGATCATAATTCAAGGCAGTGTACCATATAGACCATGACATGTTTCAAGGCACAGGCCAAGAAGATTTTGTACTTTTCCACCACCTGGCCCCTCTTACCCCCTCCCCTTGTAAAACATGCTATAAAAAAGCATTTCATGTTCAAAAAAGAAATTAAAAAAAAATAGTGATTACAAAAAAAAAAAAGAAACTGTCCTTGCTTCAACTGCTGATATAGTGTACAAACTGTACAGTTAGGACACAGAGAGGTTGATTGCCACACTTTCCAAGGCAAGGTAGGCAGTCCATCATAATTCTTGGCTCACAGAAAAGTTTGTCAGATATTTTGAGCCAAAAGGCCAAAGATGATATTCCAATGTTGCAGAGGAGCCTTGGGTGACTGTCCACTTAGCCAGCAACCTCTATCATTTCGATAGTTTTGAAAGCTACTTGTTATATGCACTTCCTATTTACTTGGGTAGTATTTATTCTTCTCAGGTCTCTAATGGGATTGAAGACTAGATAATTATAGTCTCATAATTAGGGTTAAATTGCTTAGTAATTTAAAAGTGTTTTAAAGCTTTAAAATATTTTTAGATTGTAATGAAAGTTATGATATTGATTTAGGTACAAAGAATTTGGACTCAAGAAGATAGGATAGAAAATGGAATACTTTCTACAAGATTGCAAAGTACATATGAACTAGACATTGTGAATGTAATTCTTACCTGATATTTTTTATAATTGTTGTTATTGTACATATTATATTGATGTTAGAGAAAAAGCTTTCTATTGGATGGAAAGAAGGAGGTGTAGGGATAATCTTGTTTCCTACGTGGAAGCATTATTTGTCAATAAAAAAGTTTATGGCCTATTAGTAAAAGGCAGGAAGTAAAATGTAGGAGTTCTAGTAGAGAGAATGGAACTCTGTGAGATAGTCAGAGGCATGAATTTACCACCAGGACTGTGAGGAAGTTGGATGTATGAAACAAAGAAGAGTTACTATGTATTTGGGAGACGTAAAATAGTATTAACATGGTAACTGAGGTACTAGATAGTAGGAAAACAAATTTAGCATAAAACCATAAGCATTGTCAATGAGAAGCCACTGAATCCTTATTTGGGAATTGGGGCACAGCTGGAAAAGCCCTTTATTACAGAAATCATATACTGAAGAACACCAGTTGATGAGTATTTATGATACCCTGCTAGTAAAATCCTAAATGTCTTCGCACATGATGGGAAATGATTTGTTAGGTATTATGTAACATTCCCTAGATCACAGGTACCAGAGAAACAAAGTAGCACTGAAGATGTTGACAAGTTTGTTGTATATATAAACTGAAAGACAGCATGGTCATTAGTGGAAACTAACTGCATCTACATGACTCACTACATAGTCACAATTTTAGGGCTGTCATTTGGATAAGAAAAAGAAACAAGTAGAATGAGATTCATAACACATTGTTTATAAACACTGAACACATACCTAAGAAATAATGTTATACATTTAGTTACAGATGCACACAAGCATATATAAGAGAAAGCTTAAAACATAATATGTAATATCTGAGGAGCTATTTGCAATGATAGCTGCTGGGAGAATGGAGGGGTGTTTTTGTTTTGTTTTTATTTTATTGTTTCATTTTGTTTTTTTCTTAATGATGTGATACCTAGTAGTTTGACACACTCCTAATCATAAATGCTCACAAGAATACTTGGGCAACACAAACTGGACTGGATAGGGTAGGAAGAAAGAAAGAATGAAATAGCAAAAGGAAGGAAGAAAGGAAAGAAGGAAGGAAGGAAGGAGGGAGGGAGGGAGGGAGGGAGGGAGGGAGGGAGGGAGGGAGGGAGGGAGGGGGAAGAAACTCAAAGGCTCAACATTGGGTGAATATAGAGAGAAGCATGGAAATGGGTGATGCTGAAGGTGTTGAAGTGAAGTGAACAAGATCAAAATCCATATTATAAAACTCTTTAATAACTATTGCAAATACTATTTTTAAATGAATAGAATATAGGTGACAGAAGATAACTATGGAAAGGAAGGCAAAAGCAATAGATCTGGTGCTAGAATACAAATACAAATTATGGTACATTAAAATTAAATAAAATGTGTTTGTCCATGGCAATTTATACTTGTGCCCTGGACAAAATCATAATCTGAAATTTACTTCTCTATTATCAAAATTAAAGTAAATAGTAGTTGGGAAGTATAAAATGGTTTTCATGATAAGAATGTTTAAAATAAAAAGTCAAATTACTTGTAGAAATCAGTCATTTAATAACTAAAGTGTTAACTACACATCAGTTACTAATGCTCAAGGTTCAAAAGCATAGTACATATTAAACTTTCCTATTACTTTCTATGCTAAGAGCCTGAACAACCCTGCCATCCAATCACAAGAAATACTGAAGAAAGATTTTGTCTTTGCAATACACATCTTCAGGTATCTGAAGTATCACTTCGTACATGATAAAGTTTCATATTTCAAATGAAATTGGCCATAAAATGTATCTTCATATAAAAGGCCAGGGGACAACTTAGGGTGTTAAGAAGAGGTGGCTGAGCTGGACAGTTTTTATCGTCTTGACACTTCCGTTGAGAAAATGTGTCCACCATATTGGTGGGTAGACAAGGCAGTGGGCCAGTTTTCAACTGGTGTGGAATATGTTGCTATAGACAGGTGCTGCTGATGGGAGTGAGCCAGTTAGCAGTTTTTTCCCAGTCTCCACTTCATTTCTCTTCTCTCCTTCCTGGCTTGAGTTCTTGATCTCTCTTCCCTCAGTGATGGCCTATGATCTGAAGGTGAAAATGAAAAAAACAAACAAAAAACCAACTGTCCCTCCCAATAATTTGCTTTTGGTTAAAAGTTTATTACATGAACAGAAAACAAACTAGAATAGCCACCATCCACTGTTTATAATTACATTCTTTAGACAAGGTCTCTCACTAGCCATTCAGCACTTAGGCTACAGTGGCTGAATGACGTGCTATTGGCCTCCTTGTCTTTACACCAGCACTGATATTTAAAGCATGGACCACCCTGCCGGGATTTTTATTTTATTGCTTTTTGTTCACTCATTTTGTTGTTTTTTAATTTTTAGTAGATGTTCTAAGTATTTAACTCAGGTTTTTATGCCCACATGTAAGTACTTTACGGACTGAGTTAGTAACCTGAACACTAAATCCTTTTTATGCTTTTTAAAATGAAATAATAAAATTTTTGTGCACTTTAAACTCCCTTTTAGGTTACATATCAAAAAGACATATTTACTAAAAAAAACAAAAAACAAAAAAAATTTTCTAAAATGAATAAGAAACTAAAAAATTATCAAAACCAATAAAGAACTACATAGATATAACCATGTTAATATCTTAAATATTTTTATATTTTAATTATTGAGAATTTCATATATCTTGATCATATTCTTTCTCCTCCACTAACTCCTCTAGAGTACTTCCAATCTCACTAACCACCTAACTTCACACTCCTCTTCTCTCTTTATATAAAAAAAATATATACACACATATACTTGATATGCACACACTCAAAACACACATACACACACACACACACACACACAAACACACAAACACACAAACAAAGCACAGTCCAATTTCTGTTAGCCAACCAATTCTGAGCATAGGGCCTGCCACAGAGAATGGTTGATATATCCATTGTCATATTGAGGAAAATTGATTTTTCTTTTCACAGAATCTATCAATTGCAAATAGGCTCCTCCTTAGGAGTGGGGTTTTTTTTTGTCCTCGACTTCTCTATGCTCAGATTTATTTGCGGTGGGGGGGGGGACTTTTCAGGCCTTGCATATGCTTTACCAATCTCAGTTTCAATGTGTTTGCATGTAAAGTATATGAACATAAGTCATACACACACACACACACTCTGGTGTGTGTAGAGAATTGTTTCCTTGTACTCATCCACCACATCTGTTCCTTAAAATCTTTCTGCCTCCTTTTGCGCATATACCTTTGAGCATTTAAGGGGCGAGAGTAACATGATATTTAGGAATGAGTGCTCCAAAGCCTCTCATTTTCTGCATATTGTCCAGATGTAGGTCTTTGTGTTGATTATCATCTACTGTAGGAAGGTGAGGGCTGAGTAAGACACTGATTTGTATGTATAGCAGTATGTTATTAGGAGTAATTTTATTGCTGTGTTCAGTTGACAGAATAATAGTAGTAGATTTTTCTCTGGTACTCGTGTCCTAGAAGGTATCTTTTCTAAATATAGTAACTATGTATATGGTGATACATTAATGTTATACATCTCAAACTATTAAGATAATATCTACTCTATAACAAAACTGAAATTATAGAGGCTTGATCTGATATGTAAGATTGGGTTTCACACACACACAAAAATTGACAACTTATAAAGTTATCAAACAGATCCACTCCCAATTTAAATCCTTATTCAATTCAGGTTTATCTCATGTTTCTTCCTATCTTATTTAATTATTAAGTAATATCCTAGTCACTTCTTTTCTGTCAGAAACATCCTGTAAGACCTCCAATGCATTCCTGAAGATATATATATCCTGAAGATATATATGTATATATTCCTGAAGATATATATATTAGAGAGAGAGAGTTTATAATTCTATTTTTAAGTTAGATTCTTTGAGAAAATAATAAAATAGTAATATGAGAGTAAATATAATTAAAGTTATATGACTATTGTCTCTTATATTATACTTCTTATATTGAATTAGTGAGGTGAAATAGTGCAATGTCTATGTGATTATATGAACTAAGAAAAGATAACTAATATAGTCACTGTGTTGAACTTTCACATAAGAGTTACATAAAAATACAAGCATCAAGGCATAAAAATAAATCTTATAACTAAGAATGTTACCAAGTATCCATAAGAAGGCTGCACAATATGAATGCAAAGTGATCATTTATACCCATGGACAGAAAAAGAAGTGTGGTAATATAATTCTTTATAATACTACTGAGAGCAGTTCATAATTTAAAATTTGAATTATTTCTGGAATATCCCACTTAATATTAGTGGGCCATGATGGCTTTTGGAGAATGGAAAGTACAAATGATGAATTTATTGATATATTAGGACCACTATACTTACAATTACACAGAATAAAAAAAGATATGATTTCTATAAGGTTTATCACCAGTAATTGTTTAGAAAAGGAATGACAAATAACTATCTTTAATGGAAAACTCCTATGTCTCTAAGACTCCAAATACCTTTGTCTGACATCTAAGTTCAGAAGCAGACAATGTTTGTCCAAAATTTCTTGTCAGGATGCCAATGGAGCAATGGCCATACATATTCATGCAGAGAAAAGACTGAACCAAGATAGATAAATGGTCCTTTGTGCTGAAAACAAAGTTTTACATATTGGAATGCTAAGCTTGATTTTGAAGAACCATGCTACAATTATATTTTAACACATTATCAGTGCAAAAACTGAGTTCAAAGGGTCTTTAAAAAAACTTATTTGAGACAAGTGTTTATGTGCAAGTAAACATACTGTGAGGATGTACTCAAAAAGTGCCAGACACTTGTCTTGTTAGAGACAGGAATGACACAGGAAATTAAATGGAGAGAGCCAATAAAAACATATTGTTCACTATCACAGGACCCTGGGCATACTGTCCTTCGATAATCATCTGAGAACATTAGGAAATGTGCCTTGCAACCATCAGATCACTGGAAGAAAATAGAGATGGTTTCTGGTCTGCTTCAGCATCCCACACTTCTAGTGTGTTCATGTATAGTCTTCAATGGTGTGTCATCAGAGAAAGCCTGGACCTAGTAGGTAAAGACATTCAGTTCATGTATGATGCAGTAGCAAGGTGTCCTTGAGGTTATATGAAGTTGTTAGACAGATGCACAGAGCATGCTGTGTAGTCACATAGGAAATACAAAAAAAAATGGTCAGAGGGTTTAAAATGCTGCACAGTGTCCACTAACTTAAGACTCCATAGAGGACACTAACGACTTTTCCATATGTTGTACAATAAATATAAATATCTCCCTGTGGGGGTTTGAATATTTTTGGCCCAGGAAGTGGAACTATTTGGAGGTGTGGTCTTGTTGGAATAGGTGTGGCCTTGGTGGAGTAGGTGTGTCACTGTGTACGTGGGCTTTAAGACCCTTGTCCTAGCTGTCTGGAAGCTAGTCTTTGTTCTGCCTTTGTAAGATGTATAACTCTCTGCTTCTCAAGCCCCACGTCTGCCTGGATGCCACCATCCTCCTGCTTTGATGATAATGGACTGAACCTCTGAACCTGTAAGCCAACCCTAGTTCACTGTTGTCCTCTATAAGAGTTGCCTTGGTTGTGGTGTCTGTGCACAACAGTAAAACCCTAACTGAGACATTCCTATAGGTTGGTGCTTGAGCACTTTGTTCTCAGCTGTCAGCATTGTTTGGGGAGGTTATGGACCTTTTAGACATGTAGTTTATCTGTCAGAGGAGGTTATTTGAGATTTATAGGTTAGTTCTGTTCTTTTGGTCCTTCTAGTTCTTCTTTTGCTCTGTTACTTCAATGAAACCAGTCACTATATCATTGCTTAGCTACTGATCATCCTTCTTCTGGGGACAAGCTGCTCCAATCCCCATGTATTCTCTACAATAAACTGTAGTAAGCAAAATAAAATCACTCCTCAAGTTGCCAGGTATATCCTTATGATGATAAGAAAAGTAACTAGTGGATCACAAAAGATAAATCACTTTTGAACTGTTCAAATTGCCAGAAGGATAGTTAGTCTTCAGGTACACAGTCTGAAAACTCCTACACCTGAAGTGAAAGGCAAAAAGAGGGAGCATGGGAGAGAGGGCTAGAACAGAACAAGTGCTAGTGGGATTTAGGCATTGATACTCTATGAGATCAATAGAAGTTTTGAATAAACAACAACAACAACAAAACACTATGTGCCTGGTCCTATTGCAGCTTGTTATGTTGGGTGATATCCCTGCAAAACCTGCTTTTTATCTGAAAGAAGGCAGGGTTGGCCATGGGGTGGGGAAGGGAATATGAGGGAGAGGGGAGGTGGTGTGGAGACATTGAGGTGAGGGAAACTGCAGTTGGGATATCATACATGAGAGGAAAAATTACCCACAATGTCAAGGAACTACTAAAACATATTTTAGCCTGCATGTTACAATGCTAATTAATTAAATGATATTACATTTTCATTGAAATATTTTTCAATGCTGTTAATTTATATCAGCATATTTGATATTGAGTAGTCAACATCAATTTCATTTCTGAGCAACTCTGCAGCTTGGAGCAAAGTAATAACCAACACCTACCAAGAGGAAAAATTAAAGGTGTAAAAAGAAAAGCAAACCCAAATAGCAGTCCCATGTGGCATCATTTCATAATTAATCCAAACAAAAGCATGTTTAATCTGCACTCGACTGTAAATAACACTAACAACATAACTCACAAATAAAATATAAGAATAACTTTACAACAATATAGGATGAAAACAAGTTTAGCATAAAATTCCTCATGTTTCAAAAAGAGCTTTCCTAATGATTTCTGCCTGAAGCCACTTCCTTGTCCTTGGCTCATGTCATATTCTTGCCAGGCAGCCCCAAAAGCTCTTTGCCTTTTCCCCTTTTTTTATTTCATAAACAAGGCTGAGCATGTCTTAGGTCACTTTGACAAGAATGCCTTCCTTACCCATTATGGAATATACATTATCAAAAGCAATGCACTTATGTCTTAGGCTCTGTGCAGAATCTTACGCAACCTTGGCTTGCCAGCCTGTTAATTTAATAACTGTGTCAGACCTTAATACTTGCATGTAATTAAAATGGTATAAGAACAAAAAGGAGGGGGGATGGGTTAGGGAGGTTCTAGGAAGGGGAAATAGGAAAAAGGGATAGTATCTCGAATGTAAACAAATAAAATATCCAATAAAAAAATATTTTCCTCTAACTTTAAGAAATACCTAATCAGGAGACTTCACTTTCAGTGGGACATATGTAATCAGTTCAGCATTCCATGTAATATTATGGTTTTTTTTAATCTAAATGGATTCTAACCAAACATATTCTCATTCTTCTTCAGTTAATCAATAACCATTATTTCACTGACTATATGTAATGTATATGTATGAATATGTGTTCATATTACCTTAATACAATTAAAAATTATGTAAATAATGTCAGCATCTGTATGTGTTTCTTCTGCTTTTGCTTTGGTTCTTTTTTGTCTACTTGATTTATTTATTATTATCATTATATATAGATTTACCACAGGATGAAGAGATGACATTCAGTAAGTTAAGAGATTATCATCATTAAGTAAAGAGAAATACAAATTATTTAGCTCTTCTTACACTGAGAAAGAAATTCTATTTTTCTTGCCCATAATCTAAGCTGGCTTGTGATGGCTTTAACAGATAAGAGAAAAAGTTTAAGACAAACATTTAAAATGACTTCCAGTATATGAGAGCTCATTCTACAAGGAGACAATGCTGATGATGTTAAGTAGCTTGCTTTGAATACCAAAATGGCTGAGTCAATAGAGATAAAGATAGTTCAACTCTCCTTGCCAAGGTGCCAGACACATGAGTGAAGACATTTTATTATCATAGAGGAACCTATTCTCCAGCTAAATATTACCACGTGGCCCTAGAAAATGTCAGGTGCCCCTGAAGAATCATCTAGCAGAGACCTACTTGAATTTATATCACACAAAGTCATGAAATGAAATTAAAGTTGTGACACACAGACTGTTGGAATTGACATTTACCAGTGGATAGCCAGAATGGTCATCTGACCCTTCTCTTCGCCAATTTTCTCTACTTCATTATTGTCATTATTACTGGCATCTTTTAAGTGTGTGTGTGTGTGTGTGTGTGTGTGCCTCTAGGTCTGTCTGTCCGTCAATTTGGGTGCATTGATCATATATAGAAGTCAGAGGATAATTCCCAGAATTCAGATCTCTTATTTCCCTGTAAGTCTTCAGGCTTGTATCACAGGTGACTTAACTGCTGAGCCATTTCTCCACCATCATTACTGTTATTTTAAATGTTAGTTACTTGAAGCTACTCATGGATATTTCTTGTTTACTGGCTTCAGATCAAATCCAAAATATACATACGCATCAATTTTATAACATTAAAAGCTTGCATTGAAGAAATCTCTAAGAGAACATTGACAATTATCTACTTGAACATTCAAATGATCAGTATTTCTTTCATGTAAAAAAAAAACAGTGTTAACTATCGAAATATGATGCTGAGTATAAAAGATATTCCTTGGACAAATGTCTTTGAAACACTCCACTTCAGGATACCATGAGCCAGTAAAGCTGTGCTATTGACATGATTCAACAGTTTTTGGTCCAAATTTGAACTGAGATCTCTAGTTGAAAATCTTGAGAAAGAATCTATTGGTTCAGTTTATCCATCTCTGTGAAAGGGTCTTTCACACTTCAGTATTTTGGAATAAGTTTTCTCTAAAGTAACCAGTTCCAGTTGGCAGTGATCATGTGATCCAGAAGATCACTGGGTATGGTATAAGAGGAGACAATGGTCAAAGAGAAGATACAAAGAAAACCACATTTTGAAAAATAGCTAATGATATATCATACATACATAGTATATATATATATATATATATATATATATATATATATATATATCACATTTAGGATATTAAATGATATAAAAGATCTACAAATTATACTTATTCTATAGTATCTTAGTATCTTAATCCATGGTTATAACTGATAGGATATCGAAGTTACATATATTTTCACAATAGAAAAAATGTAATGAAAAGAATTCCTATATGAGAACCAGATAAAGAAGAAGGCAAAAGAGAATATAATTGCATACCAGAGTTAGGAACACCAGCTACTACCCTAAGGCTAGAATCCAAGGAAGACAATAGAATTACAAAAACTTATTTTATGTGAGGGTGTCTGGAACTTAGATTATAAAGAAAAGAATACAGTTTTAAGAGGGAACGTGGAAGACTCTCTGGCATAAAACATGTGCTTTTATCCAGGAGGTACTTTGATTATTTCATTAATAAAACAAAATTAAGTAGAATTAGAAAGAGCAGAACTAACACCATTATGAAATTTTTCATTAGTATAATGAAATGTCTGAACTTAAGTAATTTCTGAAGAAATGAATTTGTTTCTAATTTCTAAATATTGGAGACTGGATGTTCAGATTAGACAACTTTTTTTGCTTGAGTATCTGACACTAGCCTAATAGTACCTACTACATTGTGAATGGAATACTCGTGAAAGCCAGGGCTTAGCCTGCCAAAGAAAAGTAAGAAAGACAAATACCTGAGTTACATTTGCTCCTAAAATAACTCACTCTTCTATGAACTAATTAAGAGTTGGTTCCTTAATCCATCTGAGGGCACCCCTCCACTGTCTTCCTCTACACTCTCTTTCTTAAAACTCAGCCACCATCTAACACTACCACACTAACACCAAGCTTCTAACAGATGAATTCTTTGGATCCAAATCATAGCAATCAATCAATCAATCAATCAATAACAGAAAACTAAAATAAAAGTATCATTTCATTTGTGCATACTATTGTATTTCTTTGGATAGGCACAATGACAAGTATGTGATACTAGAATTTATATTGATCTTTAAGTAAGCTTTGGGCCTTGGAAAATGTGTGTGTGTGTGTTTAGAAAGAAATAATTGTATATGTACAAGGAATTATTGTTTATGTGATAATTTATTAAGTATATATTTTTCAAGTTTATAGATGTAAATGGTATTTTCATCGTTTCTGCCTCTGTACTGTTCTTCCTATGTCCTTCTCACCCCCTTTTAAATTTATGGTTTATTCTTTTTTATACATATAAATGCATAAATATACAACAAGGGTCTACTTAGTGTTGCTCATATATATGTATATATATATGTATATATATATATATATACATATATATATATATGTGTGTGTGTGTGTGTGTGTGTGTGTGTGTGTGGTGTGTTTGTATGTTTAGGGCTGACAATTTAATATTGGATAACTAATTAGGGGACTCATCCTTTAAGAAAACTGATTATGTCTCTTGACACTCATTAATTACACATGCTTCATTATCTAGACATGGATCCTTGTTAGATTGCCCTCATCCACATTGGGGTGTCTACTGCTTTTGTAGTTATGCAGGTCTTGTTTAGGCAACCATTATTGCTTAGAGTTCATGGGAGCAGCATCCCTATCATATGTAGATGACACAGTCTTGCAGCAGATGTTCTAGTACTCTGGCCCTTTAATTATTCTGCCCCTCTAACATGCTGTTCCCTGAACCTTAGATGGAGAGATTGTATTTTTGAATATCAGTTGTGGATAGGGACTCCATAGTCAATGGTAGAAACTACAAGTGAGAAAGAACTTACATCACTTGTCTTTCTAAGTCATATCTACTTCACTCTGTATAATATTTTCCAGTTCCATCAATTTATCAACAATTTTTATGATTTACTTTTTCTAATAGCTGAAGAGTATCCTATAGTGTATATACATATTTCACTATTCATTCATTGATTGAAATATATTTAGGCAGTTTCCATATCCTAACTATTGTAAGTAGAGTTGCAAAGTTCATGGCTGAGCAAGTGTCTGTGGAGTGTCAACCTCTTTGGGCATATGCTAAGGAGTAGTATAGATGGATTGATCATTTAGGATATTTATTCTTAGCCTTTTGAGGATTCTTCATACTGTCCTCAAGCGTATCTGCACCAGTTTGGAATACTATCAACAGTAAATAAAAATTCTCCTTTCTATAGTCAATATTTATTGTCCACTGTTTAATTGATCTTAGTCATTCTAAGTGCAGTTAGACACTTCACTTTTAAATCTTAAATCCTAGATTTTATTTTCCATAAATATTTATAAATACTCTTGAAGATTTTGTCATTCTGCTGAGATTCTCTCTCTCACTCTCCCTCCCTCCCTCCCTCTCTCTCTCTCTCTCTCTCTCTCTCTCTCTCTCTCTCTCTCTTGCTTTCAGTATTTAAAATGCATATTACTTCCCCCAACTTAAATCTTGGGAGCAAATGCTGGATCCTTGAGTCATATTAAGTATCCAAAAAATCTAATAACCTACTTTAAATCCAGTATCATAGGAATATGTAAATGAATATTTTTGTCTTAAGTAATTATCAACAAAGTTTATGCCTGTTGAACAAAGATTTAGAGTAGCAGTATTCCTGTTACTGACATCGTGGTACCTATGCTTTATTGTTTGCATTGATAATTGGAAAGCAGATGGATGTCTATCTTTCTTTGGCACTAGATAGGCAAATTGTTTGAGTATTATTTGTTCATCTGTAAAAAATGAATATTGAAAACACTTCTCATGGTTTGAGTTTTAAGCGAGAAATATAGTGATTGATGCATAGTAAATAGTAATTCATTAGCTTCTAAATATGTATGATTTAACAGAATTTCAATGTTTTTTCAATGTAGAATTTTCATTTTGACTACTTATGAATATGACCATGTTTTGAGTAGAAGGCCCTGTAGTACATCTCAGAGACAGATGATGAGGATGTGGTTTTCTGCTCTTGTAGAATATCCCAGCAATCATGAAGAAAATAGAAGAGAAGCTGTTTCTCTTTTAAATTTTATTTCTGTAGAATATACCATGTTAAAAGAAGCAAAAGAATTCTTTACTCTAGAATATAAGTCATATTACCTATCCACAAAATCTAATCATGATCCACACACCACCTCACACATTATTTGTCCTGGGATTCCTGAGGTCCTATTGACCACAACTGTCCTCATATAAATATCTGTTGAAACATTTTCATGTCCCTGAGATAGGTAGCCACCTAAACAGACACACACATACACACACACACACACACACACACACACACATGCCAACTACACACCCACATACATGACTAAGGAACTAACTTAAATATGCCAGCTTCATGTTCATTCTTTGCTCCTTTGGAAGAAGATTACAAAACAAGGACCCATTAGTTTCACAAATTAGAAGTCTGGGAATTACCTCACAGATATCTATGAGATATCTTACAGATTAAAAAAGAGTATACTAAATGTTTCTTTACAGCTTCTTTCCTAAATGGAGATAGACAAAGTAAAATAACAAAACTAGGTAAGGTAGTATTTTAGCTTTATTTCTCTGATGATTTTCACAGTCTTTCAACCCTCATGAAAATCTTGCTGAGAAAATTTAAAATAGTAAGCTGACTTTGTAATACATCTTGGCAGTTTCTTAAAATGTTAAATATACAGATACCATATGAATACAAAATTACTTCATGGAGCAATTTTTCCCTTTGCTTGCTACTCAAGAGAAATGAAAGCATATGTCCACATAAAAATTTATACACAAATGCACATAGTAGCACTGTTTTGTAATAGTCAAAAGTCAAAACTATCCAAATGCCCGTCCGCTGTTGAATGGATGAACAAAGTGATGTATAACCATATGCATAACACAGATGGACTTGAAGAAAACTAAGCTAAGTCAAAGACACAGATCACAGCTGGGGACATAGGTTAGTGGGTCAAAGTGCTTGCTGCACAGGCCCTATAGCCTATACCCTATAACTTTTATTTTCTTGGATAAAGTGATAAAAAGAGAGCCATATCCAAGCTGTGTGACTACACAGCTTAGCTTGATACCAGAGTGCATCTTCCTCTGTTCTAACTATCCCTAAGCCTAGGCCTGGATGCTTCTAGCCTCCATACAATTTAATTTTCCATGATGACTGATTAAGTCTGGCTCCTCTCAGTTTCTCACTGAATTGCTCTGTTTCACTTCAAACTAGCCCCAGCAATTTGTTCTAATCTTCTGGTTCCTTTTTATTCTCTGGCTTCAGCTGTCTCTGTTGTCCTAAACTGCATACACTGCATGAACTCACAAACTCAATTCACTGTACTGCCCTCACCTCACTGACTCCCACTGGCTGATGCTCTCCCTGTGCGGCTGCTTTTTGTTTCTCTTCCCTGTGCTGTTCTCATGAGAGTTGGGTTTATCCCATCTCTGACTCATTCTATCCAATCTTTCTCACACCATCATTTTGTCTTCTTCTCAATTAGATGTCACTTTAAAACATAGGTGCTTCCTGTCACAAACTAATTTTACCTCAAAGGTGTATTCTAAGGGTGTGTCTGTATTCTAAGGGTGTGTCTGTATTCCAGCCAGAGAGATTGAAGGTCTGTAGTATGACTGCATCCTAGCTGGATCACACGGACCTAGGAATTTAGATGTGTTCCCAGCCAGACCACCCATGTTGTTGCATTAAAGTTCCTCTACACTGAATCTTGAGAAACCACATGAAGTATGAATCAGGTCTACTAAATTTAGTCATCTGTCAGGCTCCCTCTCTGCAAAGAAGAAGAGACCCTGTCTCCAGTGGATATTTTGGAGAAGGATATACAAAATGTTCTAAAATTAGATTCCGGTAGCCCTTGTACAAGAGTAAAAAGTCCTAAAGACTATTAACCTTTATACCTTAAGGGAACACACCACATGAAGTCTTGCCTGTGTTTATAAAGCAATTATTGTAAAAGAAAAATTTCATTACTGAGCTAGGTGCCATTCTAATGATCATATAAGTTATCACAGAAGATTAGTATTATCAAAGGTCAAGTACTTGGATTCACCAAAACATGACTCAATCTTTGGGTAACTCACTCTGGTAATGACTCTAGTAACTCACAGGTTATGGAGTTTCCCTGACACACAAAACTAAAGTCTGTTTGTCAGAGCACTGAAAGAATTTGCAAGTCTTTACCTTGACAAAAATTTAAAAGTGCTATAGATTATGTTAGTAAGAAGTAATTGCAACTGTAATTGCAGTAATTGTAATAATTATAACTGGCTGTGATTTCTAATACCATGAACACAGTAGGAGGATATTTATGCCTAGTACTGTAAATGTAGCCGATTACCCACGGCTGTCTAAATATAGAGAATCATTTATCATGGGTATCTAAACCCAACTGATCCTTCTACAACAGAATCCTACACCAAAGTACTAGAAAACTTCACATAAGTGGCTGTAGAAACATTGTAAGAAGCAACAATCAGGACATCTGCTGAGAGGTGGTCTAAACATGACAGGCATACTGAAGAACTGTCAACAATATGATCAACTAAACAAGGCCTACAATTGACAGCACCAGTCGATATCCACTGCGGATTGGGGTGATCGATCTCACAATGTTGAAGGGGAAATCTTCACCCTTATACTCAGAGGTACTGTTAATTAATTAAGGTTTGTTGAGGCAATGAGAACCTATCTTCTTTGGAGATGAGTCCATTGATATGTTACCTAATCTTAATAGTTCAGCCCTAAACATATATACAGAAGAACAACAATGAATAGACTCAAAAGGACATATTTATAAATATATATAGATATTATATATGTAACGATAAATACTGTAGACGTCAAGAATTCAATGGGGAGAAGAGGGTATTGGAGGAGTTGAGTAAGGTAGGAGTAGTAAAAATTATATAAATATAGTGGTCATACATGGAATTCTCAAAAAATTTTTCATTTAAATTTTTCAAAAAATGATTTCATTTCCAATCTTGACATAATGATCCTGCCTTGGCTTCAAGTTTGTTGCTAGTGCTTACCAATGTTTCTTAATCCATCCTATTATCAAACACATCAACTTGAGCATCACTAGACCCATCTGCCCTTATTACTCTCTTTATTTCTAAATGATACTCTCAGTTCAGCCTCTCCTCCATATATGATAGTTGTCTCCTACTCTTCATTTCTATTGACATAATCTTATCTATTGAAGCAGTTTTATGCTCCTTCATATCAAAAGTATACTATATTTTATGCAATAATATATATTGTACAGTATCAGTTTTGTGGCTCATATAGTAATAGTATTAATAATAGTACTAGTGGTAACAAAATTATTTGAAGTGTATTAGAGTATATGTTCCTGCCAACATTATGTCTTATGTATGTTAACTCATCTAATTCTCACATAAACATTTAATGTCACCTTATTTTGAAACTTAAACCAGTGACACATGGAAAAAGTAAGTAATATCAAAATGTATTCTTTAGAAGATTCATCCTGAAAAATTTGTCAATGTGATCTATGATGTTCAGCACTAGTTCAAATGGATAACACTGAATGGGATGTTTATAAGTTCATAAAAGGTTAATCTTTTGGTATTATTTGGTTTTGTAATCCAATGACAAGAATGTTGTCTGTTCTATCATGGGTATGCTAGACTTAATGGATAGCCTAAAAGAATTTGTATTAAATTTCAAATTATTTTTTTAGTTAAATTTGCTTATATATGTCTCCAATTAAATTAAGAAAAGTGTGCTTTAAATAAATAAGTGCATGTTGAAACTTTCTAAAATTAAAATAATTTATAGTTTTAGAACACACACACACATTACATGCAATCTATGTAAGTATATGTACAGTTATTAGTCATCAGATATCAACACATTAAGTATAGTCACAAAGTATATGGCGACTCTGAAAGGCCATATATTTATTGATCATACAAATATGAAACAGAAATTCTGTTCCACAGTTGGTCTTCATAGACAATAAATAGGGATTTCAGCAATGAAATATTTCTGAATAAACACTGTGATATATAGTACTCTTTAGTTGCAAGAAGCTGCAATCTAGAATTTTTGTCCTAAATCACTGCTAGATCTTTCCTGTCCTTCCTGTTCTCTTTTTCTTCCCCATCCTATGACTAAGATTTCAGAAATAAGAAACTGCTTCTGTGGACACAATATAAAATAGTGGTTGCTCTTTCAGGATGCATCAAGTCAGGATAAAGAAAATAGTGTTACCACCTTTACAGACAAGCCAGAAGTAGATTGATTGTCAGTCCAAGAATCATTTCTTTGAACTATAAGACAGTTTATGTTCTGTTATATAGAAACTAAATCAAAATAGAATGAATCATTGTGTAAATTCCATCTTGGAATATTCTAAGTCATTCTACCAAGGGCTGTTTGAAGACATCAAGTGATAGCATTAATTCTTGAGAGCCAATGAACACATACAAATTTACTCAGATATCTTTTTCTTTTCTTATATAGATGAGAATCTCTTGCCTAGAGAATGATTTCACCCACAGGACTTAGATAATGTATTCAAGACAATGTTCCACAATACAGAGGACCTTCTCCCATGTGAATCTCGTTTGTGTGATGTTGACAATCAAAACTAGTCACCATGGACTATAAAAAAATTCCAAAAATGTATTTTCAGAATTTTATATTTGTTCTTTTCTCCCACCATTTTAATACTTTTGTTTTCATTTTTAACATGAAACCATTTTTTTCTTTTGAATGGATCAGAAGATTTTGAGCAGCCTTTAAAGGTTTACCTGTGTTCTTAATATGTTGTTACCATAAGACTTCAGTATTAAAGACATCACTAGAGACAGTAAAAAATAATGACTGTCATTAAAAAGGAGGTGAGTATGTAATTAGCATCTGATGAAGAAAAAGCAATGTGTGGTAAATGCTTTAGGCACAGAAGCTGGCCCTACATCAGACTTCCCACGCATTTGTCAGGAGATTGATTCCAGGATGTTAACCTTGGAGCCCATAACCCTTCAAATTTTCCTTTATTTGTCCATTGAATTCACACAGATTTGTAAATACTTGAATCTTACCTTTGCTGTAGTCTCTGTATTTTATTGTGGATTATGATTTGAACAATCTGAAGATCTTTGTGCTAGCAGTATAAAGATAGATAAAAGTGAGGCATCAGAGAAAGTATTATCATATTATCATATTCAAAAGTTAGGAACTAAACCACCAACCAAAGAGTACACATGGAGCAACCTATGGCTCCAGCTGCATATGTAGCAGAGGATGGCCTTGTTGGACATCAGTGAGAGGAGAGGCCCTTGGTCCCATTAAGGCTCAATGCCTCAGTGTAGGGAAAGAACAGAGTGGGAAAGCAGGTGTGGGTAGGTGGGTGGGTGGGGGAGTACCCTCATAGAAGTGGGGGGAGAGGTGATGGAATAGGGGGTTTACAGAGGGGAAAACAAGAAAGGAAATGACATTTGAAATGTAAGTGAATAAAATATCCAATAAAAGAAGTTATTCTAAATGTAAAACTGTCACATACGTATCCTAGAATATTTTTATCAGATATTACTATGGAAATAATACCATCACCAACACCATCTTCTTTCTTTTATAATTGGAAACATTAAATAGGCATCTAAGATCTACACACAGTTCTATGAGTTTCAGAGAAATAAAATTACAAATTATCCATTAGGGAACTGTGCCATGAAACAGGCAACAAAGATAATGCAAGAAAAAAATAAAGGTAAATCTGGATACTTAAGATAAGTTAAAGGCATAAAGAATTATGAAAAATAAAATCAATGAACTATGGGAGATTTAGAGCTTACAAAGTAGTCAATAATCACTTGTAATTAAAAGTACCCTTGATAATCTCATTTAAAAAGAACATTTTATAGAATAACACATAATCCTTCTGTATGCCTTTAAAAATTGCTTTTGTTTTCTTTTTCCCCTTAGTATTAACAAAATCATGGCTTACTTGAATTAGGTACTCTGTTTGTTGGGAATGGTGTGCTGACCAGCTGATGAAAGGGCAATATAAACCCATTTGTCTCTGATTTCAAAAAAGGCTGTAAGGCACCAGCTTCAGGAATAGACCATAAGTCCCAGAAACTAAGTCATAAGACACCAGCTCTAGGAACAGACCACAAAATAAAGTCCCCTCCAAAAAACAGCCTGGGATAATCACAAAAAATGAGGAAATTCCTTATCTCAAAATGGGCCATCAAAATGGGTCATGACATATGAATGCAGACCACTGACCACCTATGACCCCCTCAATTCCCACCAATAAAATGTTAGATTACCTAATCCTTTTAGAGAGTTCCCACCAGTTCCCTGTAAGAAGACCTGTGTGCCTTTGTCTGAGGTCGCCATTTTAGAGAATGGTGGTTGTTTCTGCAGAATAAATGCTCTTTGTTTTTGTTTACTATGTGAGTCTGGGGTCTTCTTTCAGTGAATTTTGTACCTCTATAGTGTCTCATTATTTTAAAGCAGATGTTCTGCAAATATCAAGACCTTAGTTTGAACCCCCAGCACTGAAAACATCCACTTCCCCTGCCTCCCCCTACGGTTGACCCCTAGACTTCCACGCCCTCCAGAAGGGTTCCTGGTATGCCTGGCTTTACCCTCGTTTCTCTCGCTAGAGAGCTTGGCCTCTTGATCACCACAACAAAAATTGGCTTTTTCCTAAACCAAGGCCGCCCTTGATATGGCTGCTAACATTGAGGACCCTTCCTTTATGACAATATTACACCCCAAACTGACAAATGGTTGGTAACTTGAACATTTACAAGAGACTAGGATGGCTGTGAGTTAGCCCAATGACGGGATTATTGTAGGTCCACTTCCCAGGGGCCCACCCAATGCAGCCGAAAAGGAGTGTGTGGTGCTGGGAGTGGGTGCAGCCTACATGGCCTAAGACAGGGCTCTCACCCTTCTCTCACCCACATCGGAGTCCCTTGACGTTGCCCATCGTCGACAGCCTAAAGCCTTCGACCATCGATGTGACTCGTCTCACATCAGTGTTTTGGGGTTGTGAACTTGTCTAAGACCCCCTATAATTAGACATCCAAATTCAAAATTCACATAGTTGGAATTGATCATAAGACACCTTCTCTAACTAAACAGAGAAGGGGGAGATGCCAGAAGCCAGGACCCTCACCCTTACCCTCACCCCCTACCTTTCCCCACCTGCACAATGTCCTCTGAAGCTTGGCAACTGCAAGATCCTGCTTAGCAACTGCAGATAGACTCAAAGCAGAGTACCATATCTTCTTAAAAATAGCAGGGAGACCATAACTCAAGCAGTGTACCATATCTTCTGAAGAACAGCAGGTAGATCATAATTCAAGGCAGTGTACCGTATAGACCATGACATGTTTCAAGGCACAGGCCAAGAAGATTTTGTACTTTTCCACCACCTGGCCCCTCTTACCCCCTCCCCTTGTAAAACATGCCATAAAAAAGCATTTCATGTTCAAAAAAAAAAGAAATTAAAAAAAAATAAAGTATAAACAGAAAAACACAGTGAAGTAAATTACATAGAATAGAAGAAAATAAAACTGAAGTCAAATCAAAAAAAAAAAATCTATGCATGGCTCCACATGCCTGTAACTCTAGCATACAGTAGCAGAACCAGGTAGTTATTTAAACCTTACTGACTAGATATTCTAAGCAAAATGGCATGCCTCCAACTCAGTGAGAGATCCTGTCTCCAGAAAATAAGATAGAGAGTAATAAAGATGCCTTTATCTCTTGGCTTGGGTACCACATGACTGTACACATCTACGCAATTAGATGCATACATAAAGCACACCTTGCATACCACCCCATTCCCAAACATACCAATTTAAAAGTCACTAAAACATTTAGAGCACACAGCATGTGATATTCCCAAAATGAGTTGACGCAAACAATACTTACTATGGCAGAGACGCCCCTTGAATACGAAGGCATGTGCTTTCAGTGCTGCGATTTAAATTCATTTACTCTCTATGTCTCTGTCTTATTTTTCCTCCCGTGCCACTGTGTATTGGCAGCTGAATTTATATAATTTAAAATTCCTCATAAACAAGCTTATTACATATAAGAAAAAAAACTAGAAAGAAAAAAGAAATAAGACAGCCAAAATTTACCAAGCCCTCCAAAGCTACTAGAATACTTAGTTCCAGCTTCCCTAGGACCAGGTTTACCCTGCTCTCCATGGTTATTAAATGACTTACTCATATTTTTTGTATTTATTATATTCATGCTCCTAGGGAAGGCTCTGAGAATAATCACTTATTAAAAGATTATTCTCTTTTGACACACTCAGTACATTGAACTACAGCATGGTGCATACATTCTCCTTTTTTTTATATAGGAAAAACTCTGGTATATAGGAAATGTGACTCAGATTGGACAAGAAGCAAAGCCCAAATCAGAATGCTCATCTGCCGACACATTCCTCTCACTCTGTATAGGGAACAGGATGAGCTACCAAGTCATGCTCACAGGGAAACATCTAAGGGACACAGAATTCCCTTTCCTTATCACATGATTTTTAATAAAGATCCTTTAAGAATGCATCTAAGAAGGCACAAAAGATGAGAACTGTAGGCCAGGCCAGGACTGTGAGGGGAGAGTATCATTCATTTTGGTACCTTCCCATGTCTAGGGACACCATAAACACTTGTTTAAAAACTGAATAAACTGCTAAAACTGAAGAAGAGAAAAACAAGTTTGGGCATACAAATGGAATAGTAAAGTAACAGTGCATACCAATAGAAAGGAAGTCTTTTGTTCATTTCCTGTGCATTGGGATTTGCATGAAATGAATAACCTGAATAGATGGGCAAGCTCTGATTTCTAGCAGAGGTTTGGCTATTCACAACAGAAACATAATGAATATTTCAAATTCAAGCTCACTACATTTACTTGGAAAAATGCTTCCTCTTCGATCCTGTCACTTTCATGCTAAAAAATGGAAAGGTCAGAATATTTCTGGAAATATTTTCCTCTATGGAGACAGCATGACTTAAAATGACAGCCCAGCAAGACAACTTAACAATTCAAAAGTTTGGTGTTTCCTCTAAATCTCTTTAAAGAAAAGGATCACTGTGATTAGCTACAAATGGGCGCTAAATTTACTTATAGAGTAAGGACAAGTCTCTAACAAGTAGGTGATTATAAAACCTAAGTAATATCTTCCAACCATTTGTGATTAAAAGCAAAACTACTGCGGATGGCAGTATTGAAGAAGATACTGAAATAAGCGGTCAAGTATATTGTGTATTATTTAATTAATAGCAACAACTGTCAAGTCACCAGAAATTTATTATTATGCCATTGGTTTAATGAATGAAAGCACCCTTGGGATCAGGCTTAATATAACATAAGGCATACACCAGAACAGGGAGCATAAAATATTTCTCTTCTTCCATCATGTATAATATGCTAAATAATTCCAGGAAAAAATGCATATTTTTCCTTGTACCAATTAAAATCTGTAGATTAACCAGTTGTTACAATGCAAACTTTAAAGAGTGTTCTTTGCTTAAAGTCATTTTCAGATTCGAAGAAAGACAAATATATGCAGTTTATGCAGTCTGAAATGTACTGTATTTGAAGCTGCAATTAACATATAACTGAATGTGTTTGGTGATTAGAGAATCACCCTTCTTTGGGCTTATTATCTCAAGGAAAGGGTGGAGAGTTGTTTGCTAGTCCCTCCTCATTCTCTTCCACCCACTTACCCAGTAGCCACATTCACACCTGCAAACTACTACTTTGCTAGTTAATGGCAAGTGCAAGAAAAACTTTGTTTTGGCTGCCATTGTGAAACATGTACCTGTGTATCACTGGTTGGTGATACATTGTTTAAGTGTTGTAAGACATCTGGAAATGAAAATAGTGGACAGAAAAAGTGTGATGGCACCCAGGGATCTGAGGAAGGGCGATCACAAGATCAAGGTTATCATAGGTTATACAGTCAAACCTTGTCTCCAAAGCAGTAGTTTCCATTGTATGTATTAGAAGAAGTCCTTTAGGATTTGTATGATTCAATTCTGCATGATTTCCTCAAAATTCATTTCTGCTCTAGAACTTCACAAGAAGAGGAAGAACAAAGTGACAGCTCTGTGTGTTGTTCTTCTGGTATCTGGCTAGGGACAGAAAAGCCAAGCAACAGGAGGATAAGCTGAGGTCTTCCTCTTTTCCATCACTTTCTGTGTTTGAACATTGATACTTCGCCAAGTTGGACAGCTATCACAGAGAAGGCAAACACATCACTGAAGTTGGCAGTCTTTGTTCAGGAGCTGTGGTCCAGCAATCATGGCCCTGATAATCATTTCTGCTTGTATTCGTGCTGTACTGACAGAGAATGCAAACTCCAAGCATCTACCAAACAATTTTCTCACCCTATCACTGTCTTGTATTCTACTACTAAAGGGACAACATAGACTCTTAAGATGAGTTGCTAAAAAGATAAGTAAAAATAAATAAATAAATATATAAATAAATAAATATTTTGCTATTAAAGCTCTTTAGAAACCAAAGCAGAACCTTTCCAGGGATCTGTTCCCTGTCATGAATATTCTATATTCACTACATCACAAAAACAACCATTCTCCTTCAGTATATGATGTTATGTTTCTGAGGGTCTGGGGGATACTTCTGTCCTCATAGTCTCATTTTTTTTTTACACCAAATGATTATAAAACCTAAGTAAGATCTCTATAGATATCTGAAGCAATTCTGTCCTGTCAGTTTTTATGTACATGCTGACTCAATGTCACAGAATAACTGAGCTGCTCCTGCCTTTCCTGACAGTCCAAAGAAAGAGCAATGCATACAAATCATTTTACTGCTTAAAAGTTTTGAATAAAACATGCTAACCTTGTCATACTAAGTGACAGACAGAAATGTCACCATTGTTTGCCAGGGACAAATAATCCATACACTTCATGTATAATTCATCTGATCTTTAAGAATGTTTAACAATATTGAATTTAGATAAATTTCAATGCTATGTTGCATCAAACTTCCTTTATCAATTTCCACATGTGCCTCATCTATTTATGCCTCCATTTATATTACTCCAGGTTGTATTAACTGTGACAGATCTAAGGGAGATTCATGTTTCCTGGAAAAAAATTTACAGATCCACTCCCTATAAGCAAATGCTTCTTTATCAACTCTTACCTTAGAGGCCTCAAATTGCCCAAGCTTTGTAAATCTGCCGGACATCCCACTTGCAAACACTGGTATCTAAAAGCCTTGTAAAGATAGAGCCCTTGGTTTCTGAAAAGATACTGAAGAACAAACACATCAACATAAAATTTCAATCTTTTCTGAACTTACGTTTCAGTGACTTCATTTCTGTCACTTAAAGCTAACCAAATATACGTCTGAGAACGAGCTGTGAGGCAACTCATGGAAAAGAATGTGTTTTGTAGGCTTCATGGTGAGTGGAGGACCCTGTGTTATGGGCAAAAAAAGTCCCTTTCCTTTCCAGTGTGCACTCCACAACACCTGTCCAGGGATCCCAATTTGTGATTTGCCTGAATATCAACACTGAAAACTTCTCACCTAGTACCATTGTCTTTCCCGTCGTCTCTGATGATTCTTATTCTCTAGGCTTTGGAGGGGTCTTTCCATGATTGGCAGCATTTTACTCTGATTAAGATAATTTGATAAAATTAAAATTCTCATTAAGCACAAGATAAGAATTCTGAGCATCATCTTCAAGCTGTAAAAGGAGATAACGAAAAGGAAAACATGGACATGTGAGTCATATTTCAAAAATTAACATTTGAGGATGGTATGGTGGCACACCACTTAGAGGGGCAGAGGCAGGGCAATTCCTTGTTAGTTTGAGGGCAACTTTGTTTGCCTAGTGCATTCCAGGACAATCTGAGCTATTTAGAGATACTCTATCTCAAAAACCCAAAAATAAAAACTAATGTTGTGTTAACTGAAATTATTCTTTCCTCTCTTTGCTCATCATATGTGATACACATCTCTGAATTATACCTAAACATACATGTAGGAACATATGAATATTCATCTCTATGCATGTTATATGTACATATGTACATACATACACACACATAAAATTCATTCTTTCTTAGTACTCTGGAAAAGCAGACCATTTTTTATTAACTGAGCTATCTCCTTTGTGGCCTGCTCATAGAGTAGTAGAACATTATATGAGAAGTTCATTTAATTCTTCAAAGATAAAAATGCCAGAAATGCAGAGTTGAGTAAATGAACCTATGGGAAATTAAAATTATGTATTGGACTTAAAACAGAACTTCCTCTTCAGAAATGTTTAATATATTATTCAAAAGTTTATAAATCTCCTCTTCCAAAATCCTATGAGCAAAATATTTTTAATTGCTGAAGCTGTTTACAGATCATTAGATACCATTACTTTTTTTCAGGGATAGGTTCCTACACTTTCATTTGATGATTCAGAGGGGTTATGAAACTCAACAGATAGTATTTAATAACCCTGTTTGGCAGGTGTAGGGACTAATATCTTTACAGAATAATGTTATTTCTACAAGGAGGTAGGAAATTGTTGAGCTGTAATAAGAAAGGTTCAGAATGAGCCAGGGAAATGACGTGGCTGAACAAAACAGGGAAGTGTACTTTGACTACATTATTTGCATATATGAAAATACCACATTTAATCCATCATTGAATACAATTCAAATACACTAATAACAGATGAAAAGCAAAAGAAAAACTCAAATATTTCCTGATCTAGAAATCTTAGCATTGGCCCTTAAATAAGTGATTTATAAAAATATCTCTAAAAAAAAATTGTATTTCATCTACAGTACATATGTGCCTGTACATTTCCATTATTTTTTCAACAGTTCTAATTTCATTGTGGAACACTCACCAGATGGAAACTGGCCATTCTATGGGCTTTTGGCAGATAGAGTGAAGTTGGCTCTGCTAAATGAAAATCTCTTGTTTGAGGAGCCTGTGTAATTGGCAATAATTGACATTTGAACAGAGAATTTTAAAACTGTCCTTTATTTGCAGCATGAGATTCCTTTGAAGAGAATTTGGTTAACCCTTTAAGCTTTTATTTTACTGTGAAGTTTGAACCTTTGATTAGCATTTAAGATTTGTTTATGAAGTATGTTTACTAATTCTCATACTTAGTATCATTGTTCTTATATATTCTTGCAGATGGTAAGATGTGGGAATTGAAATCCTGGTGCTTGAGAATAAGTGAATGATCTAATCTCTTTCTCTGAGAAACTTTGCAGGTATACACATGGGGTAGGCATTTTTAAGGTGCTAAATACCTACTTAGTATGAAGAAATTATTTCTTCTAACTAAAAAAAATTCCCTTTTCTATTAATTAATTATATTAATGTTGCTAAAACAAAATTCTTGTTAATGTTGCTAGCAAAAGTAATTTAAGGAAGAATTTATTTTTGTCTCACAGTTTGAGGTACACACCATCATTTTGAGTAAGTCAAGCAGACAGAATCTTGAAATAACTGGCCACGAAGCATCCAAAATCAGAAAGAAGATAGTGGTTTTAATACAGTCTAGTATCCAAATCTAAGGAAGGGTGCCATGCACAGTTTAATGGGTCTTGCCACCTCAAATGAACCTATCAAGAAAATCTCCCATAAACATGCCCAAATGCCCTTCTTCCATTAAGTTGAGAACTGTGAGAAAACAAACAAAAACAAACAAACAAACAAAAAAACAAAAGCAAAAAATAGTTGAGGACTGTGATTAGCCATCACACTTCTATTTACCTTCGTGGGTTGTGATCACTATTCTTAGTTGTCAAATTGATCTGTTTAAGAATAGATGTTCACCATTCTTCCCATGAATCTGTGAGGATTTGACAAAGAGATTACTTAGTAGAGAGAACCGCCTTAATGTGAGTGGCACCATATAATACAAGAGAGAAGCTGGGATGGAATAATGGAGACGTGGAAGAAGCACACCTAGGCAGGCATGCTCTCTCCTTGGTTCCTGACCTTGGGAAAGTGAGATACTTGGCTTTATCAAGTTTTCCTATCCATGGCTGACTAGATCCTTGGAAACTAGGAGGCACAACACATCTTTCTTCCTATGAGTTTTTCCTTTAGTGTATCTGTCATAGTGATAGGAAGTCCTAATTATACAAATGTATTTTTAAAATTCTGTTGCTGTAAATTACCTCTTTCTTTACTGTCATTACATTTGAGATAGTTGGCAAAATAATTAGCATGCAATTGGAGCAGGTTGTAATCAGATCAAAGATTGGTGTTTTGACCTTTGGAGATCTCAGCTTCACTGTTTTCTTCTTATACTTCTGTTTATTTTTTTCCAACTAGATATTGACAGGAAAAATAAATAAATAAACAAATGTGAGCTCTCCAGAGATAAGGTGAGTTTGCTAAACTAATGGCAACACAGTCTAGCAGAATACTGGGTGTCTTTGACTGTGGTATTCTTGGAAGTTCTTTGTGTTTGTGTCCTAACAACTATAAGCAAGTTTATTACTTTTCAGGAACTCAAAAACCATGAGGATAGAAAAAAGCATTTCCATTAAGAAAATTTTAAGATAAATATTCAAAGGAGCTATTAAACTGAGATCATTCTGTCTATGTCATTTTTAAAATATCTTAAAATATTTTTAAGAAACTTCATATATTTCTATAAAATATATCTTAATGACATCTCATTATTTTGAACATGTAATTTATCATTCTTTGGGTGGGGGGGGGGGGGAGAGGGGGGGGGGGGGGAGAGAGAGAGAGAGAGAGAGAGAGAGAGAGAGAGAGAGAGAGGCAGGCAAAAAACACTTTAACATACCACTTTAAAGACTTAACATTGAAGATATGCATCAATCTGTTAGTATTATAATTTTTTACCCTTAATTATAAGAGTTAACTGTGAGGATATTTGCTCACTGGTTTAAGAAATGTACTTACACTATAGCCGAGGGTACTTACATTATAGCTGAGGGCAATGAAGACAATCTTCCCTGTTAGAACATGACTTGAATTCTCATTCATTTTTTCTTAACCAGGACAATTGTACAGAGTCACTTTCAATAATAATTCTTCATTTATCTATGGACAGAGCCTTGTTCCCACCAATTTTTAAAGGGAAGAATTCAGTAGTAAACATCTGAACCATTTCTGGTAAGCTAGCAAATTATGTAAGCATTGTTGTTGTTCCTCAGACATCTAATATTTTTCTCTGTTTGCAACTAAAATAACTGGACTCTTGGAGGCAGAAAAGCCTTGACTCTGAGGCTCCATGAGCACTTATGAGACATCAAATTTATCCTGGGGCTCTGTAGTAGAGGTAGATGTCTAGAAACTGACAAATCTTGCTTTTCCAAGAATTTTCAAATAGGACCTGTTAAAAAGAAGGAGGAAATTCCCTGCTTGGGCACCTATGACACAAAAATGGAAAAACAAAACAAAGCAAACAAACAAAAACACAGAAATAATCTGTCAAGAGAGGAGAGAATTGCAGCCCTAGACAAAGACACAATCATCAGTAAATATCAATGGCTGCTAAGCCACCTGTCACATACAAGCATAGTTAATGAGTTCACTGTTAAGAAACAACAAAACCAATCTGTGATGCTCCTAAATTTTCAGTAAAATGTCAAATATAAAAATGAATTTTGAACATTATTTAGGAAAAGATACAAGGACAATCAATGCAAATACAAAGAAAAGTTTCAGGATAGAACATACATGGAAGAAATCAATAAGCCAGAGGAAACAAATGAAGACAATGACAAACCAAAGGAAAACAAAAATAAAATCCAAATAAACAGATGAACAAACAAACAAACTTAATTCTTCCAGGACTTCACAGGTTGGAAGAGGAAGATGAGATTTCCCTTAAACTACACAAGGGGTAGATATTTTGTGACAATGGTGATGAAATATTTACTGATAACTAGATAAACTTACATGTGTATAGCACTAAAAGGCACAAGGAACCTAATGGACTGAAGCTCAGTAAAGAATACAAACAAGTCTTTGATCATTATAACAACATACGGTGGCTCAGATCAATTAGCAAATCAAAGATATTAAACATAAATATATTGTGTACCACCAAGGAATAAGGATGTCTTCTGTTAACATTATTTTGACTAGAGATAATGCAAAATGCCTTTTTGTTGTTGAATGACCTTTTACATTATTTTCTCAAGTGATAACAAGTGAAAAATTATGTGGCAGAGAGAACATGAACAAGAAATCCAACTCTGTAAACATGATGGTTTTTACAGTTCTGATGAGTTACCTTAAATACACTACAATTGACTTAAGTCACTAACCTCACATACAGTGTCATGACCTGTTTGAGATCACTGAGAAGTTGGCTCTGGAACCATCACAAAGTAAAAACATTGTACCACAAAAGCAGAACACAAACCAATGGTATAAAATAAAAGAGCTAAACATGAGTATTAGTAATAACAGACATCTGATATTTGACAAAGAGGCAAAAAATCTATGCTAAAGATAACATCTTCAACAAATGTTACTGGAAAAACTGGATGTCCACACACAGAAAAATGAAGTTAAATCCCTACCTATCATCCTGTATAAAAACTATATCCAAGTAGAACAAAGACTTCGGTTTGAAACCTGAAACATTAAAACTTCTAGAAGACTATTATGGAGAAACTTAAGAGATATACATAGGGCAGGGCTTTCTGAACAAGTCTCAATTTACCAAGAAATACAGATCAAGAATTGGCAGCTGCAATCGGATAAAATTAAAAGCTTCTGTACAGTTAAGGAAACAATTAAGAGACAAAGAAACTCAAACTAAGAAAGAACCTTTGCCAGCTATCCATCTGATAGAGAATGCTTTAGATAAACAAAACAACTGACAAAAAAATGAAGGGAAGGTTTAAGAAAAAGAAGAATTCTCACTCATGTTGATGGGAACACAAATTGGTATAGCTGTTCTGAAAATCAGTATGAATAAACCTCAAAAGCCTAAACTATGATCCATATGATACAGTATAGCACTTCTTGGCATATGTCCAAAGAATGTGACATCCTGTTCTGCCAATTCATGCTCAGCTATGTTCATTACCATCATATACCCAGGAAATGGAAACTTCAGAAAGTGCCATTCAACAGACGAAGGGGAAATGAACATATACATAGTAGAATATTTTCTATTCAAGATATAAAAGAAAAGGAAATTATGAACTATTCTGGTAAGTGGATAAAACTAAAAAGATAATATTGAAGTAATCCAGACCCTGAAAGACAAATGATGTTCTTTCTCATTTATGATTCCTAGTGTCAAACCCTCAGTTCTGAGCATACAACATGGAGTAACCAGAGGAACCAAGAGCTAGAAACGTATAATGGGACTATAGGGGGCAAAAGTTTTGAAGGGGAAAATCAGGATACAGGTGAAGTGAAGTGAAAGTGGAAAACCATGAAGAGGGCTCCAACTTTAGATGAGAGGGGATGATCAATACAGAAGGAGAACGAGAGATGGGGACAGATATTATTAATGTTATTTGATAATGCATGAAGGGATTATATTATTTCATACTTAGCTAAAATTATACACAAGATCTGTAAGAATATTTTGCATGTGTTTGTGCATGTGTGTGTACATGTGAGTGTACATATGTGTGCATGTGCGTGCGTGCGTGCGTGCGTGCGTGCGTGTGTGTGTGCGTGCGTGTGTGTGTGCGTGTGTGTGTGTGTGTGTGTGTGTGAGTGTGTGAATCTCAAAGTAATTAAGTCACTTAGGTCAACAATGCTCACTGTAAGAACCATAGACTAACAACAGCCTTAGTACTACACATAAGAAACCTAATTTTAAATGGTTGGTCTTAGTAGTACAAGTAATTTCCAAAGCAATATAGGTGAAAGCAGTTAAAGTAGGAGCTGGCTCTGAAATGCCAGTATTTGAAAGCACAATCAATCTCTGTCTAACTCTGTGACACAGAAAGAAGTCAAGTAGCATATGTTGCCCAGGTGTTTCACATGCAGATATTGTAAAGGGGAACATTATGGTGCCTATCTTGGGAGATTTTTGTAATCATTCAATGAGTCAATATATATATTGACTTAACATCTCAGCATCTAAAAATGAAGAGGTTTCAAATATTAGCAGCTTCAACTCTGTTAGAGTCTTCCTAGTGTCTAGAAGTATCTGTTTGGCTTACCCCAGTATTCTATTCTACTATACAGTTGATCCCTTCCATCTAATTTTCTAACTTCTAAAACAGTACTTCTCATTCCCAGATGCAAAATATACTCACATAGAACTTTACAAATGCCAAGGCAATAAGAATAATGGTTGTTAAATGTCTCTGACACTTCAAATGTATCCAAAAAGCTCTTCAAAAATTATGTATTCCACCCACTGGCCAAAGAGTCAGCTTGGACCCATTGGAATGGAGCCACGTGAGATTTTCCAGAGAGAGTCAATAATCTCATTACTCATTTTAGGCTAGATACCACTGACTCATTACAGAGCTTCGTGATTCTGTTCTAAATATCCATCATTTAGTAGTATCAAGTACATGAGCTTGAGATAAGGAGAAAGGCAACACAATTATATTGAGGTAAAATGAACATAAAATATTATTTTCATGTCTTTAGAGGTATCAAAAATGAAAAATACAGAAGGTCTCACCTTCTGCAGAATGGACTCTGATATTCCAGAGACAAATTTCGAGTTTGAATATCTTTGTGATTTCTTTAGAATTATTTTCCTGGGTTATTGCCAAGTTCTCTGTCACCGTGAAACTACCCTCATTGTATTAAAAACAACTATGCCAAGTGTGGGAATTTTGTTCAATATATTTACACTTATTTAAATAAGCAAACTAGCTGTAGAAAGAAAAGAATTTATGACCAGCATCAAAAGATGTCTTTAGACTAAACAATATGTTTTTGTTTGTTTGTCTTGTCATTTTTTCATCTTTCACTTGCTCCTTTAAAGTTTATTTTCATACACACCATAATGCCCCACAATCAGATATTCTTCCAAAACATGTCCTTGTTAGACAGTTAATGGCAAAAATATTTTGCTATTTGATAACAACTTTATTCTAAGGTATGATTGATAAGTTATGGGACTACATGTCTTCTGTGCATATTTAACTTCCTGTTATCTTGAGGAGAGTGATGAAAATTATGTGGCTTAAGAAGTCTTTACCTGTACCATTAAATTCTGTTACATATACCTGTAGACTCAGGACCACCTTCTCAACTCCATTGATATTCATTTAGAAAGAAGCATCAATGAACCAAATATATATGCCTACCAATTTTTCTGAGCATAAAGTATATTTCTCACTAGAAATCTAAGTACTAATTTTTATAACCGTCTCCTCTAGAGTTTGTTTTTTTATGACAAACAACAGTTCATGATGTAGAGTGTTTGATTTGAAAATATCTTAGAACTAAAATACAAAGATATAAATATAAGTGAAGCCTAGAGATATTATAGAACATAGATTAGAACCTTATGCCTCATATCAAGACTTCTTAAAAGCATGGAATTTTGTAGCATCTACAACAAAAAGAAATTCTTTACTATAACTACCTGTCTTAAACAAGATCTCAGTCAACGATATTGTGACTATTATTGTGACAGAACCAACCACATTCTAACTTACCTACCTCATCCATAGTAATACCACATAGACCAAACTTTGGCAGCAAACAACCACTCTCTGCTTAAATTTTAGCCATACTCCACAAACAAGAACTCATGCCTAGCACTGTTAATTCAGCCAATAACTCATGCCTATGTAGGTCATAGGCCTTATGGAAAAACCTATTATTATTGTTCTCCCAAATATACACATTATTTAGGCACCTCTTAAATACTGTCTTTATATTAATTTATTAATGCATCTCTCAAACTTTGTCACAAAAGCTTCTTTTTTGCAATAGATCTCATTAAACACAGAGACCCACAGCTGGTAAGTGTACAGAAAATAAGAGATTTCAAAGTATTGAGGCCTAAAAAAGACACCTACATAATACTTCTTTCTCCAAAGACTCAGGGATCATCAGAGGAGAGGGTGTGAAAAAATTGTAAGATCAAGAGGTAGTGGATGATTGTAGTGAAATAGTGTCTAATCACAACAGATTTACACACTTGAATTCACAGTAGCTGTGGAAACATACACAAAACCTACAAAAAAGCTTTGTAGTCCCACAAAATCCCAACATCTCTAACTAAGAAACTGCTCAGGCAATTTATGGCTGCTTGGAGAAGAATAGTCAGTTTTTGTCAAGATGAGTCCCCTGAGAGACTTCCTATGTTCTAGTAAATGGCTCTCCACTCATGAGCATACTGGAAGCACTATGTGGATTCTCTGGGTTGGAAAAACAAAAACATAAAACTGAGGGAGGTAATAATGGCAGGCGATGTGGAGTCGCTGTAGAGGGGATGGAATAGCTGATGGATATGATCAAAAGACATTATACACACGTATGAAGTTCTCAAAAACATAACAAAAACAAAAAATAACAAGACTTGATTTTCCCATATGTAAAAGATAGATGACAATATCTCATGGTCTGATGGCAGAATAATCATGAACTGACATAACATTTGTAACTAGATTTGAAAGACCATATTCTATCTTCTAACTACAGCAACAGCAATGTGCTGGAAACATTTTCACTGAGTAAAAGTAGGTAAATTGCTTGGGATGATATCCCTGATATGAGTCTTTGAAAAATTTAACATTTTTTTTGCCTTTAATTCCAAAGTTTGTCGCCTTTCTGTCATTACGTGTTTCACTATTCATGTGTGAACATCACCATCTTTCTTTGGAATGAAAGATGAGAGCCAAAGTAAGAAATGGGAGAATGAGAGCACAGAGATTTTAAATGAATCCAGATTAATGCAGAATTAAAAGTTGGTTTGCTTTGTCCTAGATGGAATTTAACACCGTTTTTCATATAGACTGTTTATAACCAGTATAATATTCGATATGGAAGTAATACAAACTGGGATAATTAGAATATACTGCCAAATATATGGTTTGCCAGTAAAAGTTTTATGAAACATAGAACACCTTAAGAGACATTTTTTAATAGGCCAAGGTGTTCTTTATTTCATTTTCATGCTTTAAACAAGAATCATTTTATTATAAATAACATAAATTAAAAGTATCACATAGTCAGGTTAATGATATTCCATGTCTTCACATACTAGTGAACTTCTATACATGTAGGCTAGCCATTCAACTTAAAACTTTTCATTATTCAGAGGCTTCCTTGATTTGTTTTGTTTTGTTTCCTCCAAGGAGACTGAAAAATAGTAGTAGACACATTTTTTGACTGTTTAACTCAAAGTGTTTTCAAAATGTTACCAAAATACTAAAACTTCCATTTAGTTTTTGAAAAGGAACAACCATGATTTCTGGCTGAAATTGCTTCTGGAATTTTCTTTTTCCAGACATGCACTATTCCATCAGATTAATTTTTAATTTTCTAATTCTTTAAAGGGCAAATCTTAAAACTAGATTTTCTCCCTCACAATACTGAAAACATAAAAATGTCAGGATCATCAATCAAATAACCATAATTACTGAAGGATACAATGTCCGTGCTAAGCCTAAATCACTTCACTCTTGGCAATTCACACTTAAATGCTAGAACACAGCTAACCATTTAGATAACAGAAGCAAAGAGAAACTAGAATTTTAGGCAATTCTAAATAAAGGACCAATTTCCCTGCTATAGTCTACTTTGCGTCATTTCCATGTGAATGTTTAAAACTGCAATAGCTGACAGAAGCCACAAAGTAGGCTTGACCATCCAGGCACAAGTTGGACAAGAGCTGGTGAGGAAGCACACCGAGTATTCTTAGTTGCCACCAAATGCATGAACACAACCTTCCCGTACATGAACACTACCCTCCTCTACATGAACAATACCCTCCTGTGCATGAATACTACCAAAGAGCAAACTGCATTTGTGAATACAAGAGGGAAATTACTACCTTCCCTCAGATGACAAAACTGCCAAATAAGAACAGAAAATTTTCCACTCCCACAAACATAACATCCAGTCCTATCTGATGACAACGGATGTCAATTAATAAGAATAGGGGAAAGGCAAGTCAAAGGGTTTCTTATTAGAAATAACTAAGGCATATTTACTAAAACATGCTCATTTATAGCATTAGCATAATTTGTTTTCAAAATTTTAGAACAGAAATTGAGACTGACCTTGCATCAAAAGCACTATTGCAATGTTTTTGCCCATCTAACTTACTCTCTACTTCCATTCCCACAGAGGTCTACAGATTAATAAGACAGGAGCCTCTTAATTCCAGGGATGGTGGGGGAAGGGCAAACTGCTTTAACAAACACCAGTAACTGACAACTTGATACTGAGCAAGGTGGAAAGCCATCCTTTCAGAAGACTAAAGAAGTAGATCTGAGTGGTTACAGCCATGAGCAGTAATACAGAGCCATGGGATGTCATTTCAGCAGATGTCTTAACATTTGAGCTCAAGTTCAAAATAGTTTTGATAAAATCTTTCCATGTTTAAATGTATACACTTTTCTTTCAATTATAAGGACTACATTTTGTTAATCACCATACCTTTCTCTCAAACAAAAGACATAATTCATTTTCAGTGTAGTTACCTGAAAGCAGTTTATTGTCCCTACAGAATATAAATGAAATAATTGCTGTTGTTGCTGTTGGGTCTTAAAAATAGTCTCTTTTTAAACAGCATAAGATTAAAACAATCATATTTACTACTATTGAAACTTGATATAGTCACTCCCTTAAGCTCAAATATTTCAATGGCACACCCTTCCCTATTGCTCTAGAGCAAGGGATTTTTGGCAGCCATACAAATGGCCAATCTGAAGAAGATGTAAGCAGAGGTTTGACTGCTCCACTATGACAAACAGGATATGAGAGAGAATACTAGGAAAAGACAACAGCATACTAAAGGCAGACTCGCAGGAAAGGAAGTTCAACTCGATACATTTTAAGTATTCAAGATGTCGAGAAGTAGATGCAGATGAACAGCCCTAAATCTGAAGAGTATTTATTTACTATCAGATGAGTCCTGCAGGTAATAAGCAATAATCAAATAACACCAACAGCTGGGACTAGCTGGTGGAGCCATTGTGAAGAAGATTCACCAATTCAGCTAACGCCCTCCCCCCCAACTCCCAGGACAATATTAATGTAATATATAAATAGAGATCTCTGAAGTCTGGGAGTACAGTTTGATCACTATTCTAATAAATTTTTCTTGGGGAATAAACGAAAATATGTTTTAACAAACTCAAGACCACTAGGGCAATGAAGTATTAACAAATATGCATGACTCAAATGAGGATTCTCTTTTAGAAGATAGGAAATAGTAGACAGGTAAAACCTTATCTTGTAACAAGTATCAATGCTATCAAGTAGAGTATGCTTGTCTGACAGCAACAAATATAAAGAACACAGACCGAAGTAACAAAGTATATTGCAGCATTCCAGCATGATTTAGAAAAGGGGGTTCTCCCAGTGGTGGTGGCCACAGTTCAGTATGCGATCCCTCCAGAGTCATTCCCTGATGCCTCTATTTAAAGTCTGTGAAACAATCGAACAGAAATTACAGTCTTATGCTGGGTTTTATCTAAATTGCAGTGTAAAACATGCTACTTTATGACTTTTGAAATGTCATCCAAGGGAACGGAACAAGACAGAGAACTACCTAGACAAGAAGAGAAGCTAATACAAAAACATCAAGTTGAATTGGCCAAGTTCAGCTCTAAAGAGCCTCTGTGATTCATAAAATGCATGCCAGAAGCACCCGAGCTTGAGACAAGCATTTAAATATCTATAGACTGATATTCTTGTTTAGAGCAGACCCCAGTTTGTAACATACTCCTTAAAATCATGAAGTTTAGGTGTCCTATATGGAGTCATCACAGAATCTGTAGCCCAGAAAGGCTGAAAGAGAAGAAAAGGGCTTCAAGAAGAACCCCTGTGACACTGGAGGAGCCTGCCTAGCACTCACTACTGCAGAAGCTGCCAGAGTGGTTGATACCAGCAAGAGACACCCTAAAGTATCGAAGGGAAATCTCTCAGCAGAAAATCATTCAAATGCATGAACATATTTGAACAAGTAAGATGGAAACATTAAACAATTACAGCCATACACAATGGCACATACCTGCAATCACAGCACTGAGACAGGAGGGTCCTGACACAGCACTGAGACAGAAGGCTCCTGACACAGCACTGAGACAGGAGGCTCCTGAGTACATGACTATGAGATCAGCCTGTGCTTCATAATAAGACCTAGTGTCAAATAATGTATATATTAGTAGATAGATGAGAGAGAGAGAGAGAGAGAGAGAGAGAGAGAGACAGAAACACACTAAACTATAAGTAATATTTAGCCAATAGTACGTTGGCTCTTTAGGAGAATTCTGACTTCAACCATTAGCAGCCAGAAAGTCTTACAAGGATGTGTTGAATACATATGCTGTTCAAGAAATAGGCTACAACTAACAGTCAGTGAAACAGGCATAGAAATAATGAGCAGACTTATATGTAAACTAAGATACAGAGGTATATGGGTTAATCTTAGCAGATTTACTATACTATTTTAAGCATTGAATAAAATATATAATTTCATTTGACTATTTTATTTATATATATATATTGTCAACATGCAGAGCCATTCATGTATATTAAATATGAAAGCTACACAAATTGAGTTACCCCTTCCCAGCTTTTCAGGTACCTGTTATCTAGGCTCCTAGGCCTGGCAAAGGTCTGTTGTTTGCTTTCTTTCAGTTTTCTAAGTAACAATTTTTGGTAATGGCTTAACCATATATTGGATTTGTTAAAATGAATGGAATTTTATAGATCAAAATGAACCCAGTAGCTGACAAGTAAGCTTGGTGAATCAAAGAGCTTAGATGACGTTAGTGGGTGACAGAGTGCATTAGAAGACTGTGCTTACATGGGAGGCTGAGCTCCTATGCAGTGTGCAGTCACTGTACTTTTGGTAGACTCAGTGTGCTGGAAATAGGAATGTAATAGGTACTGCAAAGGACGAAGTTTTTTAACTATGAATTTTCAACCTAGCCTCCTAAATATCATAAATTTATGGTCTATTGTTTAATTTGCATTCAATATACCTACATGTCCATTATATCTGCAGACTTGACATTCTCTTGATGAAACAGTATGCATTCGATTTAAGAAACAGTGGAGGTAGCATTTAAAATGTACAGGCCTAGCTTTTGTACATTTTACCAACACTGTAAAAAGTAGCTTCGTGCTTTTGGAAACTCCACATCGTATATCTCTGAACAGCATCACTATACTAGAATTTGAGTTTCATTTCTATCATTTGCCTCGTGTACCCTTATGGGAACCACTGTCAATATTCCTGTATTCATCTGTAAAGAATATGTAATAGTGATACCCATTTTGTGGGGCTTATGTTTTGTAGATGGTGACTAACGATGTACATGAAGGACTCTACATACTGATATAAATACTCAGTACATCACGAAGTCATTAGTACAAATGCTGTTTTATGTTCACAGATAATGATGTCTGTTCTAGTTCCAGAGAAATAGGAAAGATTCTTGAAGTGGCATTACAAACTATGCACTTGAATGACGTTTTCAGTATTATCATGGAAGCTCAAAGTTCTTTCCTTCTGAAACTACATTACTCTTCAAGTGGAAGAATGTTATTAATCTCAACTCCTCAAAACCAAGAAGGGTTAATACAACTCTAAATTTATTTTATGAAAAAGGCAAAATATCTTTGAACAAAAATATTCATTACAAAAATGTTTAAGATGCTGCAGAGTTTAAAACAGTTTGAATGTCCAATAATAGGAGGAGTTTGGGCAAATCATGATCTACATAATATAATACTGGTACTTCAAAAACTCTTCTGTATAAAATATATAAATTTATGAAAAAGCATAAAGGGTAAATTGACATAAATATTTTATTATAAGTACAAAGATTCATGAGAAAAATAAAACTTAGAATGGCTTCATCAATATGGTACTATGTATCGCAGAATGGAGTCACGGTGAAAATTTAATTTCTCTCCTCTCCTGTCATTTTGCAATGTCCCTAAAACTTTCTTTTTTATTGGATACTTTACTTATTTACAATACATATGTCATCCCCTTTCCCCATTTCCCCTCCCTAGAATCCCCTCTCCCATCCCCCTTCCTCCTTTATGCTTTTACACCATTTTAATTACATGCATATACCCTAAAACTTTCACACATAAGAAAATAAGATCAGACAAGACAGCAGAGTTAGGAAATCAGATTCCACAGACAGACAACAGTTTAAGGGATAGCCCCACTCAGGACCCACATGAAGACTGAGTGGCACTTATGTTATATACTTGCAGCGGGGCGGGCACTAAGTCCAGACAGTGTATGCTCTTTGCTTGGTGGTCCAGTCTGTCTTGTCTGGACTCAGTTGGAAAAGAAGCTCCTAGCCCAGGAGATACTAGATGCATCAGAGTGGGGAGATATACAGGGGGTCTCCATTCTCTCAGAGAACAGGAATGGAGAGGGACTGTGTGGGGGAATCTGGATTGGGGGCAGCAATCATGATATAAATGGAAAGTATGAAAATTCATTGATATATGAGTTTGCCTTTTTAAAAAAACGTTGGTGGTTTTGTTAAGTTTATGCCATATTAAAACAATACAAATAATAAAAAAGATCAATATTTTTAAATGGTCCATACAAATCATGCTCCTGACAGTAAAGTCTGGCAACCTATAAGAAAACCAAGACACTTTCTGTATATTATGCTATCTCTGTGGAAGGGAAGACAAACATATTAATGTGATTCCACGTGGGCTCTACCCATGTCAGTAAGAAAAGTGAGCTGAGGAAATCAAGTTAACTTGATTTACATAATGAGAATATATGGTCAGTCTCAAAAAGATTACCTAGTCTGTGGAATCCTTATGAAGAGAAATGCAACTGACTTCCAAGTACTCTCATTCTGGTCACCATTTACTAATTATTAATTGACAGTCCACTAGAATCTTACTCCTCTTGGAAATTAACTGGGGTGGCAGGGAAAGGGGAGAGCAGCGAGCTTGGAGCACTCAGATTTGAAGACATTAAGCCGAGCAGGTTTGGAAAGCTAATGTATTTCTTAATTCCCAAAGTGATTTTTCAAAGCAGAATCTTAGAAGGACTGCCAAATAAAATTAATCCTTTAAAATGATAATGCAGATTTTAAAAATCACAATGGAGAGCTATGGGTTTAAAGAGATTTTAATATTCCATGTAATTTTAACTTGTAGCTCATCAGGTTACCTATGGATAGGCACTCGCATCATTTCTTAAAGGCATAGGGAAAAGGATGTTTAAAATATAAAAGAAATTGTTATCCATCCGTGCCTGTACACTTATGAATCAATATGTAGCCTTGAAATGTTTCATCAAAATCTAATTCTAAATGTCAGTAGTTTGTAATAAATAATGTTTTCATCAGAAAACAGTAATGACTAATTCCTATGCTTGGTCAATGAAGACAATAGGAAAATCAAAACATAAATTGTTCTTCCGCTGTAATGTAATTAAAACTAGATTCCTACATATTTGCTGTTCTTTGCAGGTTTAAAAACCTTCAAAGTGAAAAATAAAACTTTAAAAGCAGTATGGACATTATGAGCACATGAAAAATGTGTAGTTTTTGTTTTTAATTAATATTTATGTATTTATTTACTATTCCCTCTTCTGGTCTGCCCTCACAGATGCCCTCTTCCCAATGCCACCTCTGCAGTTCCTCTGAGAGAATGAGGCCACCCAGGGCATTATCCCACCATGGTGCAACAAGTCTCTGTCAGATTTGGCCTCTCCGGCTGAGGCCAGAGAAGGCAGCCTTGCTGGAGATTGGACACCATAATCAGGCTACAGCTTTAGAGTGAGCCTCCACTCCAGTTGTAGGACTCACATGGAGACTGAGCTAGACATCTGACACATATATGATAGGGGCCCTGGTCTAGCCTGTGTTCTTTGGTTGTTAGGTCAGTAGTTTACTAATTTACTGCTTGCCACATATTCCATTCCACTTGTCTCTATTTTGTAGGTATAGCACTAGTGTGTTATAACTCTCATTCTGATGGGAAAAGATATAATATATACATAAAAATATTACTACAAATGATGATGACTAAATAAAGAAAATACAGAATGTGCAGTCATCATAGATATTCTGACCTGATGCATCCTCGAAGGCTTTTCAGAGTGAGTTTGGTCTGGGATATAAAGAACTAGTAATGGATAACCAGGCAGAGGGTGAGAGGAAGAATACAAACACAGGATAGGTTCTAGATCATGGTTGAGATGAAACTCGACCATAAAGAAAAAGAGGCCAGGAGTTTTGATCAAAGATAAAACAAAACAAAATTAAACAACCTGACCTAGCTATTGAATGTTTACTTCCTTGTCTCTGCATCCCTCCCCTCAGCCCTGATATACCTTCAACACAGATCCATCATTTCTTTTAGCATAAGAAGGAGGGATAGAAGACTTATCAGCAAATCATGATGCAACTTGATATACTGAAGTAATCCAAACTAAAGTAAGCAATGGGGATAGAGGCAGAAAGAGGCTCACCCTGTAGCAAAGGCTTGGCATGCCCTGTGTGGTATGGAATATCTACGCAAAAAGGACAATTTGAATCATGACCTAGAGAGCCTCAGTGGAACTTTCCAGTGGATGCCACCAGGCACAAAGGTTATAGAGGATGGCAAAGAAGCTGACTTCTGAACTCTCAGGAAGGTCTTCACTCTGTGGGTTCCAGTGCTGCATTGAAACTCCAACAGGTTTGATGTTGTTTGATGTCTAAAAATGCCTGTAAGTTAAAGATTGTTGTCATTTCCATTATACAGATAAGAAAATATGAAAACTTTTAATAAAAAGCAGGAATTTGCTCAACAAGGCAGTTTGAAAATTCTGTGAATCTAGCAGGACAGTTTTACTTACCATCTTCACCTTAGCACATTCTGAAGTTCCCAAATCTGGCTCTGGGTGCAAAATCAATACTTTTATAAGCTTTCTTACAATCCAGCTTTGTAGTCAAGAATCTGTATCCACTTTACTAGAAGACCTTGTTATGAGGTAGAAGAAGGCAAATATATTAAAGATACTTAGAACCACATGGAAACAGTACAGGGAGATAAGCAGCTCGGTGTAAAATTGGGCCTAATGTTGAGTACTGCAGTATCCAGTCTCAGTTCAGGGAATATTTCAGAAGTAAATTTGTAGAAGATCATCACATGACATTTTCAAGAGACCACAGAGAAGCAGCTTAGAGGAATGACATCCATCTCCTTTGGTTTTTCGACTCCAAATCTTTTGTATTAGTGATATACAACTAGCTAGAATTCAAAGGTGTGTGTGTGTGTGTGTGTGTGTGTGTGTGTGTGTGTGTGTGTGTGAGAGAGAGAGAGAGAGAGAGAGAGAGAGAGAGAGAGACATATATAGTGATAAATTCTCATATTTGCTTTAAATTGGTCTTTCCCACCTATAAAACATATTATAGCAAATTTTATAAAAAATGTATGGTTACAAGGAAACTTTCTTATGAAAGTAACAAAATAACAGGTCATCTATTTCCAGATATAAATTTAAGGCAACAGTACAGAATTTTTTAAATATATGTATCAGAGATATCTGTACAGTTGTCAGTGCCAAAATTGAAAAAGGAACTGAGTGACTCATCACCAAAGTAGGCCAATTGTCTGCAAATTGATGAGAAAATATCAGATGGACATGCACTCAAGTGTAGCTAGCTCCGGAAATTGTTTTAAAGTGTATGAGCCTTATATCATTTTCTTAAAAGCCACATGATACGTCTGCTGATGGGTCTGTTAGGAGAGGATACTTCCTGTGGTTGCAAGCAGTATTATTTTTCATAACGTTAATACTGTCCTTGAATAACTTGACTAAGCTGTCAATGTTATCCTTGCCACTAAAGCTGGCATACACCTGACACAGAATAAGACTCTTTGTTTCACTGCTTCTATTTCAGATTAAGACACCTTCTATAGTCTTCATATCACAAATGAATATGCAGGGAGAAATGCATTGTGTGCCATTTTAAATATTGTGTTTCCTTACTCTCATGTCAAGTTTTCTATATGCATTTATGTGAATACAACTACCCTCTGAGTAGTTATAAAGTTGGAATGTTTGTGACGATAAGTAAGTATATAATCAAGGTGGAGCAAAGGGGCAAGGAAATGTGTGTCCATATCATTGTATCTGTCCTGATTCAAGTCCAAAAATCTAAGTATAACAGTAATTCAGTAGATTCTCCAAAGAACGTGAGAATGATTTGCAAATGATGTTTGAATAACCAACAAGCCTATCCTCCACCCTGAAACACACTGATCAGAAATACTCACTTGACTTACAAATTGGAAGGCAAATAAGTTCTGTTTTTTAAGTGCAAACATTATCTAGATTTCTCATTTGCTAGAAAAACTCAAGTCCATGGCTCTTACTCACAGACTAGATATCACTTATTGTTTTCTGTACTTTTTCCCTCAGATTCTGGATATAGCTTAAGTATAGCACTAAGATAGCCACTATTCATTAGTCAGAAATATGAAATGTTGAGCTGAAGAGAAGGCTCCATGATTAAGATCACTTGCTACTATTACAGATGACCCGGGGTTCACTTCCCAGCACCCACATGGTAGCTTACAACAGACTGTAACTTCAGTTCCAGGATATCTGATACCCCTATTAGTTTCTGTGGGCACCAGATGTTCATGTGGTACACATACACAGATCCAGGCCAAACATGAACACATATAAAATAAAAATAAAATGTATTTTAAAAAGAAAACAGATCATTAACACAGTTTTATGTTTTCCAAATATCCTTACTATTATTATGAAGTTTTAAGGGATTATAACTATTTATCTAATGATACCTATATCTAAGTTTGTGTATAAATATGCATATATACTTAAAAAATGAAAATTTCCTATACAAGTTGTCAATGTTTCCTCTGTGAACCAAAGACCACATAATAAAACCCAACATCAGGCATAAGAATTCCCCCTTTAGATTGTTGATCAGAGTTGTCCAAGAGACTCCTGAAACAGTACAACGTGTTGCTATTATCCTTGGTTGCCCCTATAGGTGTAAACTACGTTTCTATTGCCAAAGACCCTGTGCACTTCAGAGAGCCAAGAGGATCTAAGCTAGAACTGACCCAAACATCTCCTTCCAGAAAACTAGCCTTTATGGCATCTGAAAGCACCATTCAAGATTCCACAGGAAGAAAACAACCAACAATCCTATCCAGCTATGACCCTAGGACCCACAGCAATGAGAAGCATAACACAATAATCATAAGAGTGGAGTAATGGAACACAACCTTGGTGATATGAAACACTCTCTAATCAGAGTCAAGACCTCACCAAAAGGACAAAAGCCTTACCTGGTGCTGGAAACCTAGTCAACTACACAGAGCCAATAAAGTCATGGATCTTAGGATAATCCTTAATTACATTTTTTTCTGATTTTTTTATTTTATTCTACCTTTTTTTACAGCCCAGTAATTATCCCCCTTCCGTTCTGCCCTCCGACAGTTCTTCATCCCACTCCTTTTCCCCCATCTCCAAGAAGATGTTTTAATTACATTTTAAATATTTGTCCTTTATACCCACAGATAAGTGTAGTCTTCTCCCCTCATCAGATAAACATCTCTTTTCAACAGATAGAGAGAATTATATAAAAAAAACCCTGCAACCTTCAAAAAGTAGAACTGTAGAGCCCAGTACCAATGGGTACATTATAATACAACTTACTGTAACTAAGGCTAAGGAATCAGGATGAAGTGCAAATGGGCGTGGTAAAAGTCAGAGGAACAAAGGTTTTGTTGGGACATTGTGAATCCTAGTAATATCAGAAGTTACACCCATAAACTCTCACCAACCTGCTTTCCTAAACGTGAGCTGGAAAGAACAATAGTAGTCATGTTAAGTAGATAGAAAATAAAGGTTTCAGAAAGCTGAAACCCTACATAGAGAACTACAGGTAGCTAAGAAATGCTGAGAAAGGGAGGAATAGTCTTGCCCAGGGAAGAGCACACAAATGTTCATCTAATATCAAATGAGGATAATGTCAGTCCTGAAAAGATCATATGAGTAACATTATACAAGCTGACCAGGTTATACTCATGTATTTAGAAATATACATATATATAATACATATATAATTATAATTTATATTACATATAATATAAATATTATATATTATAGAAACATGTGTTATACAAATATAAGTAATAATTATATAAAATATATTTACTTATAATTGTACACAATAATGTATAAATAAATACAATATATAATGTATCTACAATTAATAAAAACAGAAGTCATGAATTTGAAAGAGTGAGAAGGGAATATGGACATTTTGGAAGGAGAAAGTGAAAGACAGCACAGTGTAAATATATTACTCTCAAAATATAAAAGAAATCAGAAAGGCAGGTGTGGTAAAATCCAGCTGTTACTTGAAATATACAAAAGTACTGAATGTATGTTATAAACTATATTTTCCCACTTAAGAGGAGGATAATTTTGACAAGGAATACAATCTTCCTGAGCATGCAGATTTTTCTTTCCACCTGAGGATGTTGTGAGGATCAAATTAAATAACACTGTAAAAATTTTGGAAACATTATATTGTGTAAGACATCTTATTGTTAACAGTTTTATCCAGAGCTGCACAGCAAAAGAAAACCCACAAAGTCAAATTTAAATAATTGCAACAAAAGACCTTATTCAACATTCCTGGCATACAATCTCCTCACTTCAAAATGTATGTTCTGAATTTGGTTTCACCTGAGATGGCAGAGGTTCTGAGAGTCACATGGGGCTTGATGTGCATGGAACATTTCTTTCATACTGTTCCTTTCTTACATTTGTGTCTATGCGATTAACCATGTGTGCACTTAAGTAAACAAATCTTGCAAGCTTGTTCAGTGATTGGTGTGTGCATGCTCAAAAGGAAAAGGTACTGAGTAAATAGGCATCTTCGCTTCTGCAACAAAGACACAGGAAGGAATCAAGGAGAAAAATCTCTGCTTTGAAGAGATAAAGAAAGCCTATAATCAGAGCTATCCAGGCAAAGGCATTACCTGTGGGAAGCTGCTCTGCTTTGTACTCACGGAGCACCATTATTCCAGAAAGCTCAAATCACATACTATTTATTAAGCCCCTTCATGTACACAGCCCTCATTGATCCTCTCAGCAGGGTTATAAAAGCATATTATGGACCCCTCTGTGGGCATATGAAAACTAAGACACTAGGGAGTGAAGGGCCTCATCAAAATGCACAAAAGTAAACACAGGAAAAAATTAAGAATGTAAGAATAATTATAGGTATGATGCACTTCCTTTGGTGTAAGCCCTGATTCTTTTTTTTTAGTTATTTATTGCCATTAAATAACAAACACAGTAGCAGCCACAGATGTGACTGAGCTTTGCTGGGGAGGGTGGGTCAAGGGTATCTTTTATTAAAACATTACCTGAAATTTCCACATATAAAATTCCCGGGACTCTTAAATAGGACAGTACATAAATGTTTACCAGACCTCAAACAAAAATCTATAACTAGCATTTATTTATTGATCATTCATTCATTCATTCATTTGAATCTAGGGGTAAAACAGGGGCAAATGTTTACAAAACCCACACTGGCCATCTTTGCAAATCACAATTCACTCTTCTGGTATAATAAGTGTTTAAACACAGTGGGTGTATTAAATGAAAACACAAACAAAGCAAACACTGCTGTTGCTGCCCATCAAATCTTCCCCACCTCTGAGCTCTGCTTCAGTTGTTCCCACAGCACTTCTGACACCTTCAATCAAACTGATAGAGTTATTCCCCCTTCCCTGAAACAAGATCTGTACTCCTACACCTTCCTTTTCCTGAGCAAGGAGAAAGACAAAACATGTCTGCTTTCCTCAAGCTGATAAAAATAAGACTAAAAGCAACCTTCTTTGGAATTTTGTGTTTCTCTCTTGGTTGTGTGTGAGGGTGGTAATAAATTTTGGAGAAGGAAGCAGAATTTACAATTAGGGTTATTTCATCTCTACACTGGAAGTTGACCTGAGAAAAAATTTCTCCTCTCCCTTCCATTTAGACTCTTATTGTGATCAATAACCCGAACAACAAATCCCTGAGCTAATTGTCTACTCCTTGGACTTTAAAAACAAAGCTTACTAGAATTTCTCATAAACATTTAATAAATCATTTTGTTTTTTCTCTCTCCACATGCATGATTTATGAAGTAAACAGCAAAAGACATACTTATAAAACAGGCCACAAAGCCTGTTGATCCTCACAAGACAATTTTTCTTCTGACACCATTCCTAAGTCTGCTGAAACATGTTTTGGCAAGATTTAAATTTCTTTTTCATAAATATTATATGTGCAAAGCAAAATTAAACATCACTATCACCACCAACAGCAAGATTCCCAAGATGCTGTTGCCACTGACTTCCTCAGGGGGGTTTATCTACTCCTTTATTATATAAACATGCCAACAAACGAACACAGTGAAAACAGGTCATACATACACACACATACACACACACTCCACACACACACACGCACCACACACACACACACGTGCTAGAGGTGGAGAAAATGTTTATGACATAGAAGGCATTACTGAAAAAAATCCATGTAGGCCAACAGAACACACTTTTTATATTACACTGCCTTTTCACAATAAGATGGCATGCATATTTATATTAAAAAAAATGCTGCCAGAAACTACCAAAGTCAGAACACAACTCGTGATAAAACTATAGCAAGCATCTCTTCATGCTCGTTTCTTGAAACAGATTCTAATAGAAAAAGAAAGGCAAATATAGAAGAACAGGCAAGCACTACCACCCCCAGTCTATTGCTATCAATTTCTGTGACTGGTTTGGCTTGTATGCTCCACCTAGATGTCTACACACCTACCTATATACACCCTGTAATTTAAGACACTGTGGTCCAAATATTTTGGTATTGCAGAAGTTAAAATTTGGGATTTGTAAATGCCAAGGCTCAGAATTGGGTACTTCAGCACTAATATTTTACTGTATACATGTCCTATACATATGCCTAGCCTCATGTTGAAGAGGCACTTCACTGACGAGTCTTAGAGATTAGGGAAAAATTATCCTCTACCCAGAAGAATAGGACCTATTTGGAAACAATGATCACATGCGAGGTATAGCCACTCATCTCTGGACAAATGAAAGTTATACTGAGTATAAACCAAGGTTTTCATAACTCTCTACGACTAACAGCCTCTGCACATAGGTGATTGGCAATTGTTTTCCACTTTAGAGGAAAATAGAAAGCCCAAGTAAATATTTAAAAATCTTATTTATGATGGAATAACTAAATATTTGTAAAGTCTCCTCAAACTTTAGAGAAGCAAGTTACTCTCCATGTGGATATTAAATGTTCAGGAGATATCTCCTCCTGAGGATTAGAGAGATTTTGCTCCCTCTCCAACTGTCTGATCATATAACCCTTATTCTTTATTGTCTACTCTGCACAAAATATAAGGTCTATGCCACTTGTTATATTTTTCATAAAATACTACATTGATAAAGAAACTGAGAAGAAATAGAAATTAGATATTAGAGTTGTCCTGGAATTTTGTTTTCCCATTCAATACTTACTAGAGCTTTTTTTCTCCATTTAAATGTACCAAATTTTCAACTGCATGTCTGAGCATCAGTTATCAACCTTGTAGCTCTCAAATCTGTTGCTGTTAACTGTGGAACTTGCTTTAAATTTTGCTGAAAAAATAAAAGCACTTACAAAGAACTTCACAACCTCTTTGGTGTCTTACAAACACACAGCCAGCCCTTCATATGTCCTTCCTTCTTAGTTTTATATAAGTTGTCTATAAACTCCCCTGTGCATTAACTCTCTCTCTCTCTCTCTCTCTCTCTCTCTCTCTCTCTCTCTCTCTCGGTTATTAAGAATATTGTCCCCAAAATTATACCTCATCAGACCAATAAAGCATTTAGATTTCACAAAACACAAAACCGTGATAATATTTCTGATGTAATAGGTTAAAGGCATCAGAATACAAAAAGCAGCAGAAGAGTGTGTTGAAACGTGGATGAATAGATTATTCTAAAGAGCTTGATTAAGTAGTTATGGAGTCCAAGAAGCCTCAAGTCTCACGGTGACCTATATAACCAGGAGAGATGTTGACAGTTTCAGTGTGAATCTGAAGTTGTAAGAACAGAAGAGCCAGTGGATTAAGGTCCAATCTGTAGGACAGAAAAGAGAGATTTCCCCACTCACAGATACCTTACTCTGCTTTTTCATTATATTCAGACCTACAATATATTGAATGAGGTTGACACACTGGGAAGAAGAATCTTCTCCTTTTTTCCCCCACTCTAAAACACATATCCAAAATAAACAATGGGCATAATGAACTAAACCAGTATAATCTTCTACCTACAAATTAATTTTAATAAATCCTCCTGGTCTCTATGTCTCTTCCAATAATTTACCATTGTCTTTGTAGCAAGAGTTCTCTAAAGATTTATAGATGTCTATCAAATTTAATTTTTCTCATCCCCTTTTGCCTGCAGCCTTCCCATTTATCAGATCAGTGTAAAGTCCTAAACTGCCCACAGCACCCCTTACTCTGCTCAATTCATTCCCTGAAAATGATCATATTTGGACATATTTACCTTTCAACATTCACTATCATTTGATTCACGTAGTGAATGTTTGGTGCTTTGTATCAGTAAATAAATAGATACTGAAGGCATCCTGAGATGCTCATGTGCGCATTGAAGAATAGATTTTATCTCCTAGGACAGGGGTTCAGCGCTTTAAAGTACTTAATAGATGAAAATTAAAATCTATGACCAAATACTTAAATGATAATTCTTCCTGTTTTAAAAACTAACTCAAAAAGAACATGACCATGTATTTTATTCTTTCTAATTATAACCTTATTGTGAAAGACTTGCAAAAAAATCACACATCAAGATCAATCAGACCAAAAGATTATACAATTTAATAAACTTCTATATGGATAGAATAGCTATTCTTTAGCTGTGGAGCTGCATGTTAAATTGCACACCTCTATTACTAAATATATTTTATGCATATATACTAAGAAAGAAAGAAGGAGAGGGAAAAATAATTATTAAACTACATATTACCAGAAAGCAATTCACATTGTATTCTTTCATGACTCATGTGTTCAATGCTTAAATTCATTCTTCCGCATCACCTAGTATTCCCCTTTAACTGCTTTCTTTGTTACAAGTTATACTGTTCCCATATGTATATTTTACATGCATGTAGATATATGTTATAAGATAAGATCTATTATGAGTAAGAACATTCATTTTTTTCCTGTCTGAGATTGTGTGACCCCTTTTTGATGTTCCATATTATAAGTTCATACATTTTTTTTCTGCAAAATTTGTTCTTTTACTTTTCCTTCAATTTGAATCTATTTTATTTATACAGTAGAGTTTTATTATCCATTCATATGATTGAATGTCCAGGATAGTTCTATTTTCTTGCTGCAGTGAACAAAGAAGCAATAAACATAAGGGTGTAACTATCTCTGGTAGGATGCGCAGTTCTCTATGCATGGTCTCAGGATTAACAAACTGATTCATGTGGTAGGTCTACTCTAAAGTTTTTAAGGAATTTCCAAACTGTGTTCATTTGCCAAGAGTCAGCGTTCCTTTCTCCACATTCTGTCCAACATTTATCTTCAGATTTCTTGTTGATAGACTCTCTGAATGGGGCTATATAGGTTCTCATTGTAGTTTTAATTTGTGTTTTTCTGCTACCTAAGGATTTTGAATCATTTTTGAAACAGTTACTGGACATATGTTGTTTTTTAATTTGAAAAAAGAAAATACTTTGGTTTTGTGTTTGCTATGCTGACAGTACACTCTGCTGTGAGAAACCTTTTGTTAAGCACATGTAGGAGTCAATCAATATAAAAATACAACCTGTTGAGTTCATTTCGTATTGCTTGCTTGTATACATTTTAAAGGATGACTACTTGGTATTAGGTAGTGAATTAGGGTACTGTTCCCTGATATATACAGATTCTATCTCTTTCTTCAGTCTTTAATTCCCTGTAGCCCTTCTTCTAAGGGTGATGTCCTATGTGACTTTCTTTGTCCATATTAGTATGTCAGCTGATATTGGAATTGTTCACTCTGTGCAAAGGAAACTTTATTGTTGACATTTAGTGAACAAAACTCTGTCATATACAGAAAACACAATATCATATTACATGTCCTGCTCATTGAAATCTTTCTCCATCATCTACTAAATATTCCCCTGAGCTTTAGGTGTAGACATGGTATTTTCAATGTTTCAATAATAGCTGTCCCATAGTCAGCTTTCCTCTGCATTTTGACCAGTTATGATTTTTCCATAATGGTTTCTATGTTGTACAAAAGAATCACCTCTGATTCTTGATACACTTACGTGTGGGTATAGGGTTAAGGATTAAGAGTGCAGTGAGGAATTGTGTGGGCTTGGGAGGATGTCAGCAGTAGGTTCTATAATCTTGCTTTCCATGGGTAGATGGCCGGTTTACACATGAGGCATGAATTCCTTTTTTGACTGTTTGTTTGTTTGTTTGTATTTGTTTTTTATTTTTTTCTCTTTTCTTTTTTTATTGGATACTGTATTTATTTATAATACAGATGTCATCTCCTTCCCCCAATCCCCCTCCCATTCCCCTTTCTCCTTTTTGCTTTTATACCATTTTGATTACATGCATGTATTAAGGTCAGTTCTAGGTCAAGGGTCTAGCAATACAATAGATGCAAATTGTCAAGGAACAAGCAAGACAATAAACACAAATAGTCAAAGAAAAAGCAAGGCATTAAACCCACTTATGTGAACAACCCCGTGATCATTGTTTCTAAGGGCTTATCAGGATGACCAAAGTACCTGAGCCTACTTCCCTGTTCTAGCCCAAAGTCATTTTCATGTCTGAAGCCTACTTCCTTGTTCTAGGCTAAAATTTAGATTCCTGTCTGAAGTTACTTCTTTGTTCTAGCCTAATGTCTGATTCCTGCCTGAAGCCTATTTTCTTGCCCTTGGCCAATGTCATATTCCTGGCAAGCAGCCCATTTCCTTGTCCTTGACCCATGTCAGATTCTTGCCAATCAGACCCAAAGGCTCTCCACCTCTCTCCCTTTTTTATTTCACTAACAAGACTGAGTCTGTCCAAGGCATTCTAACAAGAATGCCTTCCTTACCTGCATGGAATATGAATTATCCAAACAATGCACTATAAATTCCTTTTAAAACTCTGATTTAACAAGCGTTGGTTAGTGCTGAGATATAAGTACCATCATTGCTCATGTAGGGTTATCATTCCATGTGGATCATAGAATTCAAGTTTGGATATGAATACTCACTGTGTTTCTTCCTTGGCAGCAGCTTGCTTCTCACCTTTCAGCATTACAAAAGCTGGTTCTTAGGGAAGTAACTTCTGGAACAGATCTAGTATAATTCTACCAAGTCCTTTGTCCAAAGCAAATGGAGTCTTCAGAGATGGGGATTTACCTTCAAATCTGAAAAGCAACCAATGTCAACAGCAATAGTCTATATTGTGTGGGGTTTCTTGGACTCTCCTGAACAACTTGAAAGATTTTTCATGCTTAGCACATGGCTTTCCACGTAGTACTATCTGCAAATATTTGAAACTTGTTTCTGTGTAATTGCTATGCTATCTAAAAAGACTCTCCTATCCCAATGTCTTGGAGAATATTTCCTCAATGGACATTTTAGCATTTTATGTTTTAACTTAAAAATTTGATGGTTTTGAATTGATGTTTGTTCAAGATTACAAATAAAAATCCAATTTCTTTCTTCTGCTGTTAGATATCCAGTTTTTCCAGGCAACATTTGTTAAATATGCTAGTTTTTTCTCAATATATGATTTTACCTGCTGATTAAAAAAGAAAAGTAAATGAACATAGCTTTGTCATTTTATGTTCAGATCTCCCATTCTGTTCCACGGACTTGCTTGTTTATTTTTACGCATGTACAAAGAGGCCTTTATCACTATAGCTTTTCCCTACATGTTAAGGTTAGGATTTTTTCCTCCAGTAGTCCTCTTACTCCTTAAGATTTCTCTGGCTATGCCACAGATTTATTTTGGTTCTGTTATTTACTTTTGACACTGTATTTTACTTACAACATTCCTCTGTTCCCTTACTTCCCTCCAAATCATCCCATATACTCTTGCCCAATCTCCTTCAAATTACTGGTCTCTTTTCACACATTGTTACTGCATGCATATGTAAATAGACATATTTATTCCTATATAACCTGTTGCATAGTTTTTAAATGTAGAGTGTATGATATCTAAAGCAGTGGCATCCTTAAAATAATTCCTTCTCAGACAGGATTTCAAAGTGTCATTGAAACCACAGAAACAATCACAATTGTGGTTCTGAAAATCACATATAAGATTACAAAGCAAATGTGAGTCCAAGCCTAATCATGGGACTCAACCTAATTTACTTAATACTTTTTAAGGCTTGCGCCTCTTTTATTTGTAGAGATGTATTATCTTGTCCACTGTCTTTATTTTTCAATTCCCAGAACATCTTCCTTCTCATATTATTTGTAGCAATCTGTCACTCATCAGCATCCACAGTCAAAGACATCATACAAAATATTATCAAATATAAAAAAATACTATTTGTCAAATACTAGATTGTTTGATATACTGTACCTTAAACAATCCACCAAGACAGAACAGAAGATTGACAATATATGAACAGTGAAAATGGAACCTTTCATCACACTAATACAAATCTCACTGAAGTGAACACTTTAAGTATTTCTAAATTTAGTACCATTTATGTTCCTTTTAAAAATGTAATCTACTATAAAAACTTGATATGTATCTTTTGGTAAGTATACATAAGTCTTCAAAAGCCAAATACTTAATGGTGCTGTTGGGGAGACATGCACATCTTCAAGTATAGAAGATAATATCAAATCATTTTCATAAGCAATTACTTCAGTTTGCATACCATGTACAATGTGAACTGCTCCATATTATCACCAAAGCACTGTTGTCAGATTGTTTGATATTGCCAATCTGCTGAGAGTCAACTGATTATGTAATTGACAGTATAATACTTCCTATGGAGAATATCTGTTTTGAAGAAATTTATAAATACTTAAAATGTTGCCTTCTGAAATATATACACTTCTCTCCTCTCTCTCTCTCTCTCTCTCCCTTCCTCTCTCTCTCTTTCCCTTCCTCTCTCTCTCTCCCTCCCTCCCACCCTCCCTCCCTCTCTCACTCACTCCCTCCCTCTCTCTCTCTTTCTCCCTCCCTCTCTCTCTCTCTCCCTTCCCCCTCTCTCTCTCTCCCTCTCTCTCTCTCTCTTTCTCTCTCTATCTCTCCCTCCCTCCCCCCCAGCCACCCAACATAGAACACATACACGCAAACTAACGTAAAAATATACAAACACACAGTGTGTGTTTGTGTGTGTTTGT
>NW_021604670.1:3718621-3720354 GCF_004785775.1 Grammomys surdaster
GATTGTGGAGAAGTTTAAGCATCCTACTCTATTAACATATAAGAATTGAACTTAATATTTTAAATCTTTTATAAATGTTGGCTATTTGACTTTAAAATTTCTCCCATGTAACTCAATTAATTTTAATTTTTTGTTTAAAATATCTTCAAAAATATGTATTTTAAATTTCATATATATATATATAATTAATCTAAATTAATTTTATATTCCTATTTAGTATGAAGTATTGTCCACAAAAATGTAGAGTGTGTTTCACAAATGTATAATTACCTCCCTACCCACTTCAATCAAAAGCTTATCTTCCTGGAGCAGTATTTTCATTAGAGCACATGATATCCTACAACACTAACATATTAACATCTTATTTAGTTATCTAGCTATGTACACAGAGTCACACCACTTAGACTCTCTCCCTTCTCAATGTATGTTCTTCAATTCTATTGTTTACCTTATCTCCTTTACTCAAACCTTAAAATCCAGGTAGCTTCACATCTGAATCTTAGTCCCTATTTTTTTCTTTATTTATACCTCTATAAACTAGGATCTAATTACAAAGAGTCAAATTTTGACTTTTTCTTGACTAAGTAAGCAACTGAAATGGTTGGTTAGTGATTTTTGTGTGTATGTCTGTGTGTGTTTGTGTGTATGTCTGTGTGTGTTTGTGTGTATGTTTGTGTGTGTGTCTGTGTATGTGTTTGTGAGTGTAAGTGTTTCTTATCACTAATAAAAATACCCAGTTTTCAGTAGATGCTAAAAAATTAAATTTACTGTCCAAAAATGTTACCTCATCTTTCACTTTAAAACTAACCTAGTTGATGAAGAAAGCAAAATATTTACTCTTACTGAGTCTTGAAATAGCTCTAATCACAAGACTTATATGGACAACTGCTTAATCAGTTGCTTCAGTTTTAGATGTGTCTTCCTAGTAGATAAACCTTAACCTTAACATGACCCAGCATGACTCTTGTTGGAATCCTAGTTACTCTTCTCAGAAATAATAGCACCAACATGGATCCCCTTACTGAAATGAAAACTCATGAGTCAACCTTGATTTATTGTGATATTTCCCTCCATATGCAACCTAATAAATGACCCCTCCAAAAGGTCTTTCACATCTGACCTGTTCTTGCCAAATTCACTTTGGTAAGCAATGCCACCTCTCGATGAGCTACCAGCAGCCACTGTTATCCTGATTTCTTACTCTATGATCTATTCTTCTTTCAAAAGTGCCAGTAATTAGAATGATCAAATTCAGATCCTGTCACTTACTTCTTATTGAGAGTTTCTTGAAAATCCATATGGATCTCTGAAGAGTAATCCCAACAAACTTCCTTCTATCCACTGCAAAGCTTCAGGGGTACCAGCACTTGCTTATTTTCCTAAGTTCTTCCTCTATGAGCACCATAGTCTTTATGATCTGACCACATGCATCCCTTTTAGGTTTTAAGTGTATTCTCATTTTGTAAGCTTTACAATGATAGTCTAGAGCATATTAAAGACCCAAATGGAAAGATGGTCTCATCAGCGATGATCTCCTTAACCGCATTACTTCCAATTGACAAGTTTTAATATTCACTTAAACTTTTCCAAAATATTCACATCTGTTTCTGCATTGCTGTTGCTCTGTGGAAATTCCCTTCAAAATGGTGCCTTCCTTTCAAGAAGAACATTGGTTAAGACCAAAGGAAGAAAGAAAGAAAGAAAGAAAGAAAGAAAGAAAGAAAGAAAGAAAG
>NW_021604670.1:3720364-3759832 GCF_004785775.1 Grammomys surdaster
AAGAAAGAAAGAAAGAAAGAAAGAAAGAAAGAAAGAAAGAAAGAAAGAAAGAAAGAAAGAAAGGAAGGAAGGAAGGAAGGAAGGAAGGAAGGAAGGAAGAAATGAAACTTCTGAGGCCCAGAAGTAAACAATAATTCACAAGTTTCAAAGTAAATATTTTAATTTTGTTTTTTTGTTTTATTGTTTTTCAGTTTTTAACATTAATGTGAAAATAAATAGAAAAAGTAAAATTTCATTTAATATAGATGCTAGTAAGAGTCAAGTTCAGAATTCAAATTCCTCAAAAATTAACATAAGGCTCCCCAGAAGCATTCAAGGAGAGCCTTCCTCCTCAAGAGAGAAGACTCAGAATGACTATGCAGTCTGGCAGCAAGCATGCTCAGAGTCTTCATGGAGAACACCCTTCTTTGGAAACCATGATGTGCTCAAGGTTCTAGTGAGAACATTGGGAAACATGAAGGCCCTCCGCAGGCAAGTATAACTGCTCCCTGTAACTGCCTGGGGTCGAAAGTGTCCATAGCCACACATTCTTAGGAAATGTCTAGAACAAGTGTGCTGCCTAGAACATCGTGTTTGTCACAGTGGTTTATTTTTAAGTGTGTTTATTTTCTAAAGAAAATAAAGGTAACATTTTTGAGACTTACAAGATCCACAAGGCTCCTCTCCATAGTAACATGAGAGGGTGATGACTGTGAGAGAAGGATTTTTCCAAGTAGTTGACCTACCTACTAGTTATACAGAAAGGGCTCTGGGGATGCAGTTCCATGCGTAGTCACCATGCAGTGGTGGGATTTTTAGTGATGCAACTGCCTATGATTTATCCATGCTATAAGCAACCCCTCAAAGTTTCTTCTGTAAATAATTCTGATGAAGCCACTAGCTCCCTAAGCTAGACTTGAATGGGAATGTTTCCCTGATCTGTCCATTAGCACCCTATTTGGGCCAAATAGATACTTGTTCTTGTCTCCTCAGGTAAAGTTATTTGTCTTTCTTTGAAATCTTTGGGGGATATCAACAAATTATTATTTTGATGACTCCACATCAGTGCTCATTATGAATAACTAAATAACTTACTGGAAGAATATTTTATATGAAATATATTATTGAATAGAAGACATTATTTATATATATAATCACTACAGTAGAAGGTATAAAATTCTTATTTTATATATAAGGAGATCTGAAAATAAACCTAGTCAATGGCAAAGTTGAATTCAAAGCCATTATCATTTTTCTCATTCTACCAATTACATTAGTAGGCACTTACTGTAGCTGGTACAATAGTAGATATACAGTTAGATACTTAATATATAGCTATATGTTTATTTAGATATACATATAAAATCTCAAAGAAATCTAAATGAGTGTGTTAAAAAGCCTGAAAGACAAAGCCTGAATCAAGCCATTTTTAGAGTCTCCCACATCAAGTCAACTTGAGAAGGTCAGAACTAGGTTTCAAAATTCACACCCCTGCAGAATCTATAGGCGAAGTTGCAACTTCCTGAGAAATGCCTCCAGATAGAACGGTTGTGAAAACTGTGATAAAAATGTAAAGTTGTTCTTCACACCTTCGCTTAGTGCTTTTGTCTGTTCTGACAAGTTACAGGCTACAGGAGACTAGAAAGCTTTCCCTAATTTCAGATTACAGGGCTATAAAACTGGTATGTCAAATAATGTCCAGAAGGAGCAATCAGATTCTAGTAGAGTGTCCCTGATACCTATGGGTTGGAGTCCTACATCTCATTCCTACTCTATAGTTAAGCCAGGCATCTTCATTGTCAGGGCACAGGAAAGTCAGGGGCAAACTGACTGAAGTCAAGGCTACAGAATATGTTGCTGCCCTGAAGGAAAGATATTCAGTAATAAGGCTAGTTTTGTTTCTATCACATTTTAAATGTTTTCTATAAGTCTGGGAAAGCCAAGCCATTGTATAAGTTATAAGCCAGCCTCACTAGTTTTTGAGATTTGAAGTTTTAAATCTAGAAAAACACTACACCTTCCTCAAGTTAACACAGGTTCTATGGATCTCTCAGGAACTTAGGAATTCTCCATTATCAAGCTCCTTAGGTAGAGAAGGAGGGCTCCTCAGGTAGCTAAAGCTAGGTATAATAGACATAGGTATAATGGATAGAGAACTAACAGAAAAAGAAGGAAAACGTGCCAAATGAGTTTCAGAACATTATGTGACGTTCGGTGTCAAAATCTCTCCCCAAAGACTGCCTTCACAGCATCGTGCCCCCTGACTCTACACTGTTCCTTGGACCTTATTCCCATTCTTTTTGTGCTGATACTTCATCTGTCTCCATCTTTCCCATGAGCACACCTCTTGTTTTTTTTCTGTCCTGAGGCTGCCCTCTGAGTGCTGGACCTTCATGCTCTCCTGTAGCCAGGAGATACAGCAGTGGGAACTAGGGGACTGAGGAAATCCCAGATTCATTACTGTTGGCTGGGATAAATGCCAGGGCATGGCCTACAACAAAGGGTTCCCTCCGGCTTTGGACTGCAGTTCCTTTCTGTGTGTCTGTGTCACAAATCTTACCGTTACTTGGTTTCTTCCTCTACATTGACTCTCCTCAATCCTTTGAAAACTTCTACTGGAAATGATTTCCAGTAGAGACAAATCATATGTCTCTGCCACCTATTTCTGTTCATTTCATCTCTCCTTTTTCCCGAGGACTGAACCAAAATACTAGAATTCCACATTCCTACCCATGCTTTTCCTTCTTGGTCAGATTAAAATTTTGAAACAAGTAAGAGGGAAGTTTCGTTTACTTATTTATTTGCTTTTTAATCAGGTTACCCCACCCACTCCCTATGAATAGAGGAAACAACACCTGAGGTCACTGTTCAGGTGCTTGCTCTCACAGACACCTCCTACAGCTGCGGAAACCTCGATGGTGAGGTGGCTTTTCAGGAGGTTATAATAGTTTTTGTGTTATTGCCCACTATTTGGGTCTTTATTCTGAGGTGTCTGAAAATACTTTTGTATGAAGTTTACACTTCTGTGATTTATTAAACTGATCAAATTTAAAGATTTTATTTATTTTATTTTAAAATGTTAACACCACAAAGATGTTGAGAAAACAGGCTTTTAGTTTATCAGGGCTTCCACTGACAAATAAGGGACAATTTGAACATCAAAGTAAGTGAACAGAAACAAATTGTAGACCAAGAAACAAAATAAGAGATCGCGAGTTTATAATTGCTTTATAATCTTAATCCTTAAAACAGTGTTAGTGTATTACTGTCCTCACCTTATATACAGTGTAAATGATGGGTCTGCAAGTTGAATTCAGTCTCTCAAGCCCATACATATAAAGCAAAATTTGTTTCCTTCCTTTTGTTATCCCATTTTAAAGTTACAGAACAATCATGAACACAGCATAAAACTCTTTTCTTCCTGAACCACATAAGAATCAGTTGTAGATTCTGCATGTCACACTTAAATATTTAGGAAGCAGAAACATGAGATCAACCAGACAACCACAGAGCAAACAGCACATTCAGTAGTCATAATAAGTAATGAACAGAAACATTCTGCACATAGCAGATACTAAATTAAGGTTTCCAAATTTTGTCTTGATAAACAATAACTAGGAGACAACTATATCCAGTTCCAAGTTTGGAATAGTAGTAGAGTGAATGTATACTACTGTACTGCATGCATGTACTGACCAAAATATGTGATTATAAATTGAAACATTATTTTAAATGTTTTGTTTTGTTAGTATATATTCATTACACAAACGGTATGGTTTTCTCAATGTAATTTTGACATGTGTAAATATGGTATGGTGACTGTCATTTACCCTCTATTACACATACTTATTCTTGCTCAACCTTTGATCCCTTCCTCCTGTTTTCTGGGCTCCCTTTGAAATGCCACATAGAGAAATCATGCTGATCATCGTTGAATATGGCTTAATTTTCTTCACATGGAGATCTCCATGTGCCAATTTTCTGCCAATTTTCCCTCATAAGACATAACCTTGTTCCTAGTGACTGAATAATGTCACTGACACATGTGCTACATTCTCATTTTCTGTTCATCATTTTTATCTAAGATGCATGTGTAGAGTGCCACACTAACATCTCTGTATATTTAAAAGACATTTATACATTCATAGCTACTACCTTACATTTATTAAGTTAGAGTAGAATTCAGATTTTTATACAGAATCTTTATATACATGCATAAAATTCCTCTGGCAAAAAAATAAATGAAAACTTCCATCTGCAGAAAGTAAACAGAATTCTGAAGTAAACACTTGTCTTAAATGTTTGCAGTGATTCAGAGACAATACATAGTTGCATAACTCCATGATGAAGAAAACTTCTACTAGTCATGTGCGAAAGTAAGGTTACAGCACCTTATAGCGTCACTACTCATTCGTATTGACAGATTTTGTGACCATTCTGTGTCCAAGTTTATTTCAGTAATGGAGTGAGTAACTTTATTTGAAATACAATAGGGTGTTTACTGATGGTCAGCAATATCCTTGCAATATTTTCCCGAATACAGGTTCCATATTAAAGCTCATGATTTTGTTTGGAGTTATTTTCTAAAAAGTAATATTAGATTCTTTTAATATTATCACTATTTGGTTTGGAGTTGTTTGTTTGTTTGTTTGTTTGTTTTTTGAGAGAGGCAGGTATTCATGTAGCCCAGGCTGTCCTCAGTTTTATACCTGAGAATGACTTTGAACTCCTGATTCTACTGAATCTACCTCCCATGTGCTGAGAGTACAGGTATACAAAAAAACACACAGTAAAAAGAATAGCCAACTGATATTAGTTTGTATTTTTATAGAGCACATTGAAAATCTACAAAATCCAAAGCACATATTCACAGTCAACACAGAATAAAAAGAAAGTAGTGTTAAGACAGAGAATGACACTGCCCTGCAGATGAGAGAGTAGAATTCTATAACTTACCAGATGGTAACAGAAATTCAAACCTAGAGTTACAGCAACTGCCATGTGGAGGCAGATAGAGATCATTCTCAAACATATGAAACTTTGATACAGATGTAAATGCTCTCATGAAAATAATGTGGGTTATCCCAAAAATGAAAGAAAAATCCCTTAAATCAAATAGGATTAATGGGAAATATAAGACAAATTCTATAAATTTACTCTGAGAAAGTTCATAAGAAACAAAACTCCATTACAAAATCTATAATGTCTTTATATTGTAGACATGTAATATCAATATGCTTTAATTTCTGTTATTTCAGTCAATTATTATTTGTGGTAATGAAACAGTCTTCTCTGTCCATTGGATGCAAATCTTGCTCTACATTTGCATGCTTTTTCAGTAAGAAGGTGAACACTTTGGCTAGCACGTTTCTTTGAATATTAATAATGTCTCTATATAGTTGAGCTTGCAAATATCTATACACCTGTGACAATTTGCTTCAATCTACTCAAAATATCTGTTACCTCCCAAACTTCCTCTTGTGCTTCCTTTTTGGCTTAATATAGATATGATGATGATTGTATTATTGTATAAATCCTATCCTATTTGCAAACTTTGAATAATATAATATTTTTTCACATAGGTATTACTTGATACAGTGCATCTCAAGACTTGTTTCCTTCAACAAATTCTTTTTACCTTTAACAGATACAGAAGTTCATCTTCCCCTAAGTTCATAACAAATACTATTCCCACAAGGTTTTGTAAATTTAACTGTTTAATATTTATTGGAAAAGTATTTTAATATTGTATGTGTTCTTCTGTACCTGCCTTAGTTATTAGAGTATCCCACAGTATTATTCATGTTGCTAAAATTATCAGAATTTCCTTATTATTAGGGTTTGATGGTATTCTACAGTGTTTACTGCCATATTTTCTCTGCCCATCCAATTCACTAGTAACACATTTAGATTGCTTTCATGTGTTGACTTTTGTCTAAAACAGTACAGTGAATGGGGCTACAGATATCTCTTCCATAATGTGAGTTCAATATGTTTAGGTATACTCGGGAAATAGATTGCTTGTATAATGTAGAAGTTCTGATTTCAGCATTTAGAGGACCCTTAAAATTATTTTCCAAAGTGATTACATCAATTTTCTTTCCCACCAACAGTCTAAAAGACATCCTTCTTCCTCACATCTTTGCCAGCAGCTGGTATTCTCTGGGGACTGTTAGTGGACTTTAGGATACCCATGCTATGAAAAGATGTGAGATCCTCTAATTTTTATTTTTCCCTCCCTTTTCATGATGGTTGGCTATTAATCTTTAGTCTGTCCTCATAATCTCTTAGCCACCTGTTGATCTTACTGTATGAAACATTCTTTATTTTATTTTTTAAAGTATTATTTGTGTGCTATTCAGTTGTATGAGTTTGTAATCACTTTGGAATTTGACTACTTATCAGGTAGAAAGACATTGAATACATTCTCTCATTTTACTTGTTGACATTCATTATTTATCCCCTATTGGTTGTAAGGTAAGTTTTTAATTGTCTATAATTCTACTTATCTATTTTTTATTTCATTGATTGTTTGTGCTTTCATGTCTATCTTAAAAGTCATTGCCAAAACCAAGGAATAAGAAAGATTCCTCCTTTTTTCTGGGCATTTGCAGTTTCAGAAGTTATGGTGAAGTCTTGAGTCAGTAGATAGTTGATTTCTCTTTACTATTTGAAATCATATTCCATTTTAGATATTCATTTTCTTGGCCTATGTTTATCAAAGAGGTTAAACTGACTCATTGTATGCTATTGGCATCTGCATGTGAATTGATCATCAGCCCAGTATATGTATATTTCTGGACTGTTTAGGCAGATAAACAGAGTGGTCTATATGTTTGTGTTTAATAGATTTCTTATGGTCACATTAAGAGAAAATAAAATAAATAATTCAGATTAATATAATGTTCCTGACCCATATATATGTGATAAGCTAGTTTAAAATAAAACCAACATAAATGTATTAAAATAGTTCCATTATTATCATTATCAAAACTCAAAATCCTGTACATGTTCTAAACAATCAGCAAATCTCAGGTTATATTATTCATATACCAAATAGAGAGAGATAATGTTAATTTGTAATGTGAAAGGTTCTATTAAGGCCCTAGAAATAGTTGAGAATACTATTCATATAATAAAAATTACCTTATTGGTGTGAGAGTATTTATTTCCTGTGTTTGTGTTAACCTTTTTGATTTAGAATTTTCTTTCTACCACATTCTGTAGGGGTGGACTTATAGGTAGATACTGTTTAAAATTTGACTTTATCAAGCAATATTTTATCTTCTACTGTTTAAATTTAATTTTTTCATGGTATATTTTATTTTCTACATATATGGTGATTGAAAGTTTGACAGGGAAATAGTAGTCTGAACTATCATCTGTGGTATCTTAGAGTCTACAACATATCTGTCCAAGCCCTTCTGGCACTTAAGAGTCTCCACTGAGTCAGGTGTAATTCTTACAAGTCTGACTACATATATTACTGACCATTTTTCTTTGCAGATTTTAATGTTCTTTTTGTTGGTGTTGTTCTGTGTGTTTAATGTTTTATTATCATGTGGAAATGGGACTTTCTTTTCTTGTCCAATTTATTTGGTGCTCTGTAAGCTTATTGTATCTTTATAGGCATCTTCTTCTCTAAGTTAGAAATTTTTCTTCTATAATTTTATTTTAAAATATTTTCTGGTCCTGTGAGCTGGGATTTTTGTCCTTCTTCTATTCCTATTATTCTTGGGTTCAGTCTTTTAATAGTGTCCCAGATGTTCTAGGGGTTTTGTGTCAGGAATTTTTTATATTTAACATTTTCTTTGATCAATGTAATCATTTTTTCCATTGTATCTTCAGTGACTGAGATTCTCTTTTCCAACTTTTGTATTCTGTTGATGATGACTGTATTTGTAGATCCTATTTGCATTCTTAAATTTTTCATTTCCATAATTTCCTCAGTTTGTGATTTTAGTTATTCAACAGTTTTATTCTTTTTTTTTCTTCAACTGCCTGTGGTTTCTTGTTTCTCTTTGAAATTTTATTTATTTTCTCCAATTGGTTGTTTCAGTGATCCTGAATTTCTTTAAGGAATCTACTTATTTCATCTTTAAGGACTTCTATCGTCTTTATGTAGTTGGTTTTAGGTCTTTTTCTTGTGTGTCAGCTATGTTAGTATATTCCAGGTCCATGATGATGGGATAACTAGACTTCGGTGAAGACATATTGCTCTGGATATTATTGACAGTGTTCTTTTTAAATTTAATTTTATATTTCCTTACATATTCACTTTATACCCTGCTCACTGCTAGCCCTCCAAGTCACTCCCTCCCACAATCCTTCCCACATCCTCCCACCTCCTTCTATTCTGAGCAGGTAGGGGACCCACCTGTGTATCCCCTCACCGTGGCAGTTCAAGTCTCTGAAAGTCTAGCTAAGTTCATTCTCTCCCTCTGAGGTGAAACAAGGTAGCCCAGCTAGAAAAACATATCCCATGTACAGGCAACAGCTTTTGGGATCGTCCCTGTTCCAGTAGTTCAGGACCCACAAAAAACAAAGCTTCACATCTGCTACAACTTTCAGTTTTGATTGATGGTTCAGACTCTGAGAGCCCCCAAGGTTCCACGTTAGTTAGGTCCATTGATCTTACTGTGGAGTTTCTATCTTAAACTGATGTATATGCATTTGAGTTTGGTGGTTCCAACATTGTTACGATATAGACTTCAGAGAGTTTAGGACAGGGTTGGGATTTAATAGTACCTTAAGCAATGAGTAAAAGAAAAGAAAAAATAATGGTGAAGCTGAGTTTTTTCATCACTGATGGCCTCCATCTGCAATCCCAGAAATCCAAATTGTATAGTCAAAGGATTTCAACTTCTAGTTCTGCCTAGACTACTCAGACAGATAGTTTGGAGTCCTTTCTAGCTCACACAAAGAAATTCTGTTTCATGAAATTAAAAACAATGTGTAGACAATCTGGCTGTGAATGTGTTACCTTATCTAATTTCAATAATTCCTACAATCCCTGTGTTTATAAAATAAAATAAAGAGTCTCTTATTTTCCTCAAATTATTACTGTAAAATAAAAAAGATATAACCAAATATTATGTTGACTTCACCCGGGGTTTTTTTTCAAATTTAGAGTTTTCTTTTCATCTGGACTTTCATCTAAATGTATTGAAGAAGTTGATGGAGATATTATTAAATAAGGATTGAATGAATTCATGGAAGAATGATTATAAAAAGATTAACTTTTCTAACAGTAGGCCAACACTTTCTAATTTCAGGGTCAGTAATCTTCATTTAACAGCCATGAGTTTTGGTAAGTTATTCCAATAAGTATTGAATTTTAGTGTCTCTCTCTCTGTGCGTGTGTGTGTATGTGTGTGTGTGTGTGTGTGTGTGTGTTCGTGTAGGTGAAATGGCAAGCTATATGAGTCTATGGGTCTGCTCTCTTTTTTGACCATGTGGATTCAAGGACTGAACTCAGTTTGTCAGATGCGGATCCATTTCCCTTCATATGCTGAGTCACATCACGGCCCCAATAAACATTCGCACATATCATTTCCTGGTTTGTTTATAGTTATAATAATTATACTATGTGACCATCCACAAACAGATTCTAAAAAATACTTTCCTTTCCTTTTTTCTCCTCTCTCATTTTCTGCCCTTACTATAAAATCACCCAGTGTAGCCATTTAACTAAACTGAAATCTTAACATAGCAAGCAATATATTTTTAATAAAATGATATGATAAAAATTTTCTGCTAAGGTTAATTGTTTTCAATATATACAGGAAGTCAAATTGGACAAGTATTATAAATAATTCCACTGAGAACATTTAAAGATGTATTCATCTAACACAAAATGTCAATTTTTAATAAATTGGGACAATACGCTTCAGAGAGGGAATGATAAAAGCAAAACTATAGTCCATAAAGTAAATTTAGTCACTTTCACTGATAGTAATATATATTAAGGTAATTCATTTTATATTTTAAATACTACTGTAGTTAAAATTATACACAGAAAATGTACTTGCTCTATAGGTACCTACCTGTAATCTATGTGTAATAATGGTATCTGATTCACTTACAACAAAATTCTGTATCTCCCTGCCATATAATTTTAAATCTGAAAAACTTGCATCATTTTTTTTTTTACTGAAGGTACAATAAATATTGGGTCTCTCAGATTGATTTGGCAAAGTCTATTGGCTGTTCCTTTAGACCTATGATAACTGCTACTTAAAAATACTAATGTTTGTCAGTGATGGCAATATTAAATGCTTTGTGAGAAGGAGCAGGCATATCTTGTTTTGTAGAAAATATCCTAAATGAGTCATAATTGTACAAAATAAAAAGCTGAAATGAACATATCTTTCTAAGGGAAAAAACTACAACATTGAACACCCTAAATTTTATCTATAATTATCCCACACAAAAGCTGTATATCTGGAAACTCTATTTCTAGGATAACATTTCTAACAATAGGCCAACACTTTCTGTCTCAGGGTCAGCAATCTTCATTTAACAGCCATGAGTTTTAGTAAATTATTCCAATAAGTATTGAATTTTAATGTGCATATGGATTAAGACAATATCGCTGGTCAATAAAATATGGTTTTTAGCAACTGAGATAGAGTGTATAGGACTGAGAAGAATAAAATCTACAGAATGCATTACACATTGCAACAAGCATGAACGTGTGTGACCTAACCAGAACACCAATGTGCTACACATGAGGCTATTTAGAGATGATTCCAAAATTCCATTACACCATTATCTTAGCCATGCCACTGTTTAAGATAACATTCATCCATCATCCCTAAAATGAACAAGAGAATGGATTCTGGGAAGATGGTAGAGCAAGCAACACCAGAAATCTAACTCACCCTGGCAGATACTGTCTGCAACTCCAGAGTCTATTGCAAGTCTATAAGTTCCAAGCAAGGGTTGGAGGCTTTTTTTTTTTTTTTTTTTGGTAACTCAGCTCAGGTAGTCATAGACTGAAGCTACATGAGCCAAATATCTTTTCTCCAAATATCAGTAGGTAGTCCTCTGATTGCTGGCTGATAAGGCTTTACCCATGAAAGGCCAGAGAAGTCACTTATTCTTTATATTCCTCATAGACATGTCTTCTCAAACCATTACTTTAGCAATGATTTTTCCCTCTTCTCTACCATCAGTTTACTCTCATGCAGTAGGCAGTATCTGTCACTGATGGAAGTCTGTGGCATATCTCCTATTTTTTATCAGGAATTTCAACAATGCTCATACCATAGCCAGAGCTGTGTTCTGAAAATGTAAGCCATATGTTTGGCATGTAAGTATCTGCCTGTCATCTTAATTAGTCTGCCCTGTTCTGAAGACACACTAGCCCCTGAGTGACTCTCAGCCCACTTGTGTAAAACCCTGTCTCATTCTTACCATTTAGCTGTATATCCATTCTTTAAATTGGTCAAACGTGGTAGATCATTCTCAGAACTTTGCATTTCTGTTTCTTTGATATGAATGTCCTTCCTTCTCCTGTCATCTTCAATTTTCGGCTCCATCATATGTATTCTGTTTGTCTTTATACTTTTATTAGTGCATATTAGTTTCTTTAGGTAATAGGTTTCATTATGATATGTGCATTTGTATTTCTAAATGTATGATGAACTTATGGCTATATACAGTCTGCCTGAGCAGCATGGCTGTCGGCTGGCCTGTTTACCAGTGTAGTATAGTTTGGCAATTAGCAGGCCACTGGGTGTCCTCTCATGTTTGAATTTTGACTGGCCTGTTCTTCTGCAGACAACCACCATTACTGTTGGTGTGCACATAACTTTTATGTCTACAAGTCAGCATTTCATAGCATTCCCTGATATGTGTGTATGTTCTTATGTTCTTTAAGTCTGTCCTCCCTCATATTCCCCGAGTCCCTGATGTGGGAAGGTTGATGCAAATGACCCAGATATCTGCAGCTGAGCACTCCCAACTACTGATACACAATAGCTTGACTAGTTAAACTAGATTAACTAATCTCTAGATTGACTAGCCTCTAGATTAACTAATAGCCTCTGAGTGGGGGAGAGGGAAGAAGCTTCTCTGTCAAATGTTGAGAACAATGCAAATCTGTGGAAATTATCATAAATATTCAGAAAGCAGTTTGACACGATAACCAGTTTGCCTCAAATATTAAGGCTGAACCATGTTGCCACTTTGTTTAAATAAGATTGCTCTGTCATTATTAACACATTTGGTTTAACTCTAACTTTTATCTGTCATTGTTTACAAGCTCTCTGAAAGCAAGGATCCCACTTGTCTCATTGATCAAACCCACATACCAAAAAGCATCCTTGCCCAAAATGAATATACATGAAGAACTGTTGGTGAATAAATAAATACTTTTGGCGCTTCTCAGAAAAGAACAAAATGAAGAAGCTGGATGAGGCCCAGTGTAAGAAAAATGCCTGGCAACACTTCTAAAATAATTGAGAATGTTTTAAAGGTCTTCTCACACCAATTTTACCTCATCTCATCCTATGCTGGATGATAAATGAATTGGGCCCCATTTTATATTCACAGGCAGCAGAGGCAGAGTCATATTATTCACATATGCATCAATTCATGGTGGTAGGCATTATTATCTGTGCTTTCGAGTAGTAATATAAGTGCTGCAGATACAATAATTTTCTCAAAACCACATAACAAATAAATAGTGAGGTTTCCATTCTAGCCCCCCTGTGCTTGATTCCAAGGCCCATGTCTTTTCCTTTTGTCCTACAGATAATATATTGCTGAATATAATAGTGAGGTATCATCTCTCCTGAAAACGTTTATTGCTATTCATGAGCCTAAAGGGGTGTTAAAGATGTGAATATAAGAGTTGGTCCATGAGGTTAAGAGAGTAAAGAAAAGACGAAAACTGTTGTTGTAAAAAATGCAGCTGATGGGTGTCTTTTTCAAATGCTGTGGTGTTTCAATAGGGCCTGTTGAATCACACACACATAATCAGTGTAATTCCAGGAGCTAGTCCGCTTGGCTCAGCAGTTTTAATATACAGATCAATTTTGCATTACCTCCTTCTGGCTGTGAATGCTCATAGAGGGAGGTCATAAAACATTTATTGGACCAAGGATGCAAATTGAGTAAAGAGTGAATCTTCAATCTGTGGACAGGCTCTTGAAGGAGACTTGTCAGATGAGTCTGTGATGAGCGTTTGCTCTGCTCTACACCCTATGAAATTTTTATTTTCATTCCCTTTATAGAAGTCACCTCCTTGGGGGTGGGAGAATCACCCCCCCACACACACACACACCTCCAGCATAATAATAATCCGTGTGCCATTTGTATCCTTAAAATAAAAGTACATGTGACAAGCCTGTTGAAAAGCTAAACTTCAACTAATATGACAATTATGACAGAAAGTCTCTAATTATATCCTATGGGTAAAATAGTATTTGATGACATTCAGAAAGACTATACAATGGTTATTAATTTCTACCACAAACTAGAACTTCAGAAAGATATTCTAGTGGGCAGCTCGTTACAGGCTGTTCTATGAAGTCAAGTATTAAACTGGAACTCAGTGACAAGAGATGACCAGGATAATACCCACATTTGCTCGATTTTACTTAATTAATCTTGGAATTTCATGGTCTGTGCTGCTCACCTTAATATGGCTCAATCATTAGTCAGAATCCTAACTGATAATAAATGAACAATGGTTGGGTCTGATGCCTTAGATGAGAGAGGGCATTTCAAGAAAAGAGGACTTCACCAAGGAAAGTGGAAGAAAGAAATTCCATAAGATCTTCTGGCTTTTCTCAGACTGTGCAAGCCTGCACATACCCAAAGCTATATTTTAAATATTTTCTGGGGCTTACCTCCGTGAAACCTCCAAGGCCAGTTTCAGTTAGAAGTGACTCTCTACTTTTGTAAGCTCCTGAGAAATGTAGATCTCAGACAGTCATTGACACAGAGGCTACCTTGCATCACTATTCTTCCTGATCTATACTCTTTATAAGAAGGTAAAAAAAAGATTCAATATGTCTCATACTATTTTGTTTTCTTAAATGCTGACCAATATGCCACAGACAGTAATAAGTTAGACATTTGCTGATGAAGGTGAAAGAATTGTTTTTATTGATATTTACTAGCAGATAATGACTGACTGATGACCGCAGTTGTATTTCTCTTATGTGGACTACTTCTATTCTAGATAAAACAATATAAATCAGGGGAAATAATTTTTATGCTATGATCTATAATATAGCAACTATGCAGATCATAAACTTCTAGGGGACAAAAAAGTCTTATTTATTAAGTATCTCCTGTAATTACCACAAATCAACCATATTAAACAACTCTATCTACTGGTTGAGTTGCTTTCAACCTTGTATAGTTTCAAGCTTGCTTTATCCAAGGATAGTATGTCTGAATATTTTTTCTTATCAATTTTAGACACATTAGCAATCTATGATAGCAGAAGTCTAGTAGCCACAAATGTTGAGGTGAACTATTCATAAGTCTGAATTTAGGGACAGAAGTAGTCCAGAGGAGACATAGTATGGCATTTTCTTAAAGTGAGGCATACAGAAAAGAGAAATATATTTTGAGGTACCTCATCCTGTTTGAGAATGAAGTCTGAAATGAAGTAGCGAAGCCGGTTCCTCTTTCATAAGTCAGTGCTACTGTAAATTGTTAAGTTCTACAGTACATTTTAGAAGTCTGCCTGTTTATTCTGCTAATAACATCTTAGCTATGCCATCTCAGGTTTATAGTATGGTTGTGTGCACAACGTTCCAGTTCAAAGCACCTTCAGTACTGGGTGGGCTGATGCATACCTAGTATTTCTCAACTATATATCTGAAACTCTTAAATGATTTTTAATCTATGCTTATTAGCAAGATAGTGTCCTGTGAAATTCTGAATAGAGAAGAATATAGAAGGAATGATAATCATCTTTATTGAATTCTTACACACCAGTATTTTCCACACTTAGCAATTCAGTGGCAATGTTCCTGGCCTATTTCACATCAATAGATATTATAAAATAAAACAACCTGGGAAAATGAAACTACACTTTACATGTTAACTTTCCAATCTGCCTTGGCACTTAAATCTCCCTTGACATATCAAACCTTTATGGAATAAATGATATCATATATATTTTCAGAGTGAGTGAGAGGGTCTCAGAACATTGTGTATTCTTCCCAAGTCCACATAGCTGTAAGATTCAAGCCGAAATCTATTGTTCTTAAAAGGTTTTCAGGGCCACATGTCTCAAATATCTTTCTTTGCCTTGGGGGTTGTTTGTTATTTTTATCATTTTACCTCTCTCAAAAATAATTCAGGGTGTTGTATGAAAACAGGCTTCAAATAATGGAGATTTAACGTATAGAGCTATACAACATATTAATTCTTGATTAAGTTCCAGTTGCACAATTTAACACAATCGACTTTTAAAATACCAAAACTTGCTTGCCTGCCACTGAGCACAGCTTTCTTTTGGGCAGACAAATACATTCTTAAAACACAACATGAGCTTTAGAAGGTTTGGGATCACTGACTCCATCCATGTAGATGCCACTCATCATGACACCACGCATCAGCAGTGAATCACCCGGCTTCCCACAGCCATTCAGGTCAAATGCAAGTGGAGGTTTGGTTTGCCTGTAAATGACACTTTTAGAAAACAAAAAGACAAAAGCACAAATCTCTTTATAGAAGAAATAATTCAATCTTATTTAAAACTATTTGTTTTTTTTTTTTTTTTTTTTTTTTTTTTTTTTTTTTTAGTGAGATGTCAATGGCTTGCTATGAACAAATTGAATTCTTCATTGTAAAAAACTAACATGGAGAGCATTAGTAGGTTGGCTTCCACTTATTATTTCAGTGAGGTCTTTTTGCTTCTGTATTGTCAAGTCATGATTGTACCATGTTCCTCATCCTTTTCCAATTAGTAGAAAATAAAATCTAGAGAAATATTTTTATCTAAGACAACATAGCCAAAAATGGAAAGATGACTTTTTTGTAGGTAGACAAATATAGATATCAGTATTTATACAAATATTAAGAGCTAAGCAAGTAAATTATAGCCAACGGTTCTCAGTTAATCAGTAATTTACAAAGGTGTTAAAGAATTACCAATATGTTGATATGTATTTTAAAATATTACTTTATGCCGGGCGGTGGTGGCGCACGCCTTTAATGCCTTTAATCCCAGCACTTGGGAGGCAGAGGCAGGTGGATTTCTAAGTTCAAGGCCAGCCTGGTCTACAGAGTGAGTTCCAGGAAAGCCAGGACTACACAGAGAAACCCTGTCTCGAAAAACCAAAAAAAAAAAAAAAAGAAGAAGAAGAAAGAAGAAGAGAAAAGAAGAAAAAAATATTACTTTACATTATTATAAAACTTACTTAAAACCTCAGATTAATAGAACTGCAACCCTCAGCTTACTCATCAAATAAAATATCCAATCACAAAATTGAAACAGCATCTTTTAAATTTCTAAGAACTGCCTGAGACTAAGAAGTATTTTTTGAGAAATTATGAGATACATCTTTGCATTCCAGTATGAAAATATACATTCCGACTCTAAAAAAATGAAAATACAGTATATATTGCTCATAACAATGCATCATTTGTGAACACACCCCATTATATTAGTGAGACTACTTCCTCCAGCTGCACTGAATGCCTCTCCCTCCATCAGCCTAAACAACAGCAGCACTAACACAGTGTCTGCTCTGTGTTTAATAATAGATTCAGCAAAGGAAGAATACATTCTAAAAGATTAATAAGAAGCAAATATTCAGGACAGTGAAAAGACAAACAGCAGAGAGGCTGTTTTGCTTAACTGCCTGTCAGTAAATATTCATGCCTGCCTTTGGTCTTTCCCTGGGCCCATGCTGATCTGCTTGGCCTCCAACTCAAATTTCTGTCAATAGCCTAAAAGCCATATTCAAACAAATACTCCTATGTGTTTTACCTCTGCTCCTTCAGACATGCTGACACAATGCATTTTAATTATGGTAGTTTCTAAAATGGTTTGCTTCAGATCTGTTTAGGGTCCTGTAGCAAACAACAAAGATGAAGATTTTCTTACTGACTGACACTAAGAAATTCTTCAATTATGGGACAACAAGGACCTGAGAAAGTCAAATGTATAAGGCTAGAACATATCATTCTTCAGTAATATATAAATTTACACTTATAATCTCAACACTCAGAATTCTGAAGGAAGACAAAGATGTTTATGCTAGCCTGGGGTATGTAATGAGGCTCTGTCACAACCTAAGTAAATAAGCAACTAAATAGACTAAAATTGTTAGTATGGATAGGTTATTCAACATAAAGATATTTTTCTTTGGTATTTTTCAACTCACTATGGATTGAAATCCATTAAAACTTTTAGTAACAAATAGAAGTTTCTTTAAAGATTCTAGCCCTAAATTATTAAGTATCACCCTATTTCTACTACTCAGACCTGCTCCTGCAGACTTGGAGTCCATGACTCTCCTCTTCTACTCCACTTTCTTGGGTAATTTTATGATATGAAATTTCTCTCTTAATAAAGGCATGTATAGCACAGAGAGAGAGAGAGAGAGAGAGAGAGAGAGAGAGAGAGAGAGAGAGAACACATTTAAGTAACTTTGTAGTCCCTCCTGATTTTTAGCCAGATGGCTGTGAATTTGAGTTCTAGATGGTACGTTTGCTTGCAGCCCATCCTCCTTCTCCAAGCCCTCCCAACTGTGCTGGCCAACCATTCCCCACTGTCACAATCATGCTTCTACACCTTTGTTCATGATTTTTCTTCCAGAAAAAACTGCAAGAAAAAAATCATCAGTATTTTCATTGGCAAGCATGTCTGGTGGATTGACTCTTCCAAGGTAACCAAGTATCTCCATTTTGTTTCAGATAGTGAGTACCAGTGACTGGAGTCATTGTGATTTTCCCTGGAAAAATGTGCACATCAATCTATCACCATCAACTAGAATCATTCATGAAATTTTATAATAAAACACCGAATCTCTAATTTGAATTTGTACCACATAACAAAGATATTCCTTTCAGTCCATTTTTATACTACCCACCTGTTCTTTTAAATAGAGTAATACTGAAAAGGAACATGGAAGCTGCATGCTACGTAGGTGTGTGAGATCTCTCCTACACTCGGGGATTTCGTTAATGTGATGATCTTACGAAGAATAGTAATTCTCCACTGCATTCAAAACATTACTTTGATCTAAATGTGAATAAAATCATTCACTTTGGTGATTATTAAAGAGGATGACATTTAGAGACATGTACAACCTTAAGTAAAATCTCAAAGCACCAGGTTATGTTAAGTAACTACCAGAAGCACCATCTGGTCCCTTGATTAAATTCTCTTGTAACAATTGCACCCTTACCTTTCAGCAGTTTTTAGACTTAGTATTTTATGGGAGTTGATTTATCTTCACGCATAACTGTAGGCTATATGGGTTTTGTTTACCACACTTTAAGACAATGAATAACACTGAGTTACCATTCCAAATATATTTGTTGAATGAGGGAAAAGTATATACAGTGGAAGTCTCCTTTGTGATAAGTTGTATAAGTGAATCAAGAATTTCAATTAGTCTAAGAAAACAAAATAATGGGTTTTAGGATTAAAGAGAAATGTTCACAGGAATGAGGCTTCACTAGGAAATTTTGGTGGTTTAAATATGACCCCAAAGTTCAGGTATTGGCATCTTAATGCAGAGCACAATAATACTGAGAACTAGAACCAGTGGCCAAAGAGACGGCTCAGCAGCTAAGAGTGCTAGCTCCTTTTCTGAAGGACATGAGTTCAATTCCCAGCATCCATGTCAGATAGATCACAATTTCCTCTAATTTCAGCTTCATGGAATCTGACAGCATCTCTGGCCTTCCTGGGCACTTACATGAAAGAGGCATATATGCACAAGCATGCAAGCTTATACACACACACACACACACACACACACCCCAAATCTTAAAAGAAAAAGGAAAGATAACTATTAAAGTTATCCAATACTCTCTTATAACTTTTGCCTTCCCTATGAGATACTACAGATATGTCAAGATTGGACCTTTCAATTTTGGACTTCAGAACCATAAAGCATAAATTTATTTTCTTCTTAAATTGTGTAATTTACAGCATCCTGTTATAAAACCATAAAAGAAATTTAAGTATCATAAAGCTATTTAAATATCATATATAAACAGTAATTTAAAATACCTCCTTTTGTTGATATCATAAATATGTAAAAAATAAGCCAAGATATTATTTTCAAGGACTCTAAATCATATTAGATAATACTTGCCCCTTCAAAAACAGTATAATTAGTATATTTTTGAAGAACAAGTATTTCAAATAGAGAAAAATTGAACATTAGTTTACAGGTAAAGCATGTGTTTTATATGCATGTAGCCCTGGGTGTAATCCCAGCAAAAAAATAATAATAATAATAATAATAATTAATGAATGATTTAGCTAATTTGTTTATTACTAAATGTCAATTTTGAACATCATTTGCATTATTCTACACTGAAATATAACATCTAAATCTTTGAGTATATTGAGTCATCATTTATGTTCTCTAACTTAAATGTTCCTCTTTTAAAATTTGGATATTCCTGCCTTTAAGTAATCTCTTCTATACTTGCTCCACTGTTTTCACCACTGGTAGGTGAAGCATACAAAATTGAGATGGTAGAATAAGACATTTTTGTATTGGCCAGTGTTCCTTTACTGTAACAAAATATCTGACAAAATTAACTGGAAGAAAGGAAATTTTACTTTAGATCTTGGTTTTATATCTTTGGTGCCATGACCACAAGCCCCTGTTGTTCTGAGTTCTAGTGACATAATATAAGATGACAAAAGTGTATTGTAGAACATACTGTTTATCTCAGAGTAGTTTGATAAAGGAGAGGCCAAGGTCCTAAAATATCCATAAAGGGTGTGGCTTCATTGACCTCACTTCCTCTCCCTACAACCATTCTTTATTGTTCCAGTACCTCCTAGCAAGATCATTATTCTGGCATGAAGCTTGTGTTCACATAAGCATCTGGTAAACACCCGAAGCACAACACTAGAGATGAAAAAGGTGAGAAGAACTTTGTGGATGAGGAACTTACCTGGCCCATTTGTCACCTTAGACAAATCACAATATGTAAACATGTCTATTATTTTGATACTGCTTAAAATTTAATCACATGTTTACTTAATTACTTTTGAAAACAGAAACATTTAAATCTATTGTTCAATTCACAGCTGTTAAAATTAAGCCTGTAAGACATCTGCATAATCCTATTTTTTTAATTACTTATCAGTCAAAATGAAGTCATTCATCTAGGGACTAAATTAATTCCTATTTGGCCTGAGAGACACAGAAAACACATTTGCCAAAGTTAAAGCAAGAAGTCCTAATACTTGCTTAGAAAGCAATCAAGGACATTATAGAGGCAGAAAACCTGAATGCCAATAGAAGAAAACAAATGCTAACTTTTCAATTGTTCAGGCTAAGGAAAAGTCGCTTAGGAATTTATTTTTTTAAGGCTTGATAGAGAATACAAATTAAATAGGACTTTAAACATGTGACTAGAAGGTCACAGAGCTTCCCTGTCATTTTTTGGGGCCTCCAGACATGTTCTTCACTGCTTTGATATTCATGAACATCATAAATACATAACACAGTCATGAGATACCTCAAAGACTCATGGTGCTTCTGAAGCCATGCAGGGTTCATGCAGCAGGTGCAAGCAGATGAAGTGCTCTAGGCCAGGCTTAAGCCCTGCCATGGAAAGGCAGTTTGAGCTGGCTGCTGTGGGATTGTCAGTACTCTTCAGCTCAAATCAATCAGAAACTTCCTACTGCTTCTTAGAGGGGAGCATTTCTGCATCTGTCATTTGATTTTTTTTTTCACGTTAAAACTGAGAAGGACAGTTAGAGACAGGATCACATTTTGTTTAAACAAAGCTGATGAGGCCATTTGCCATTCTGAATAGATACTTGTAAACTTGAGATTGAAGACAAGGAAGCTCTGCTTTCTGGAAGTCAATCTACCAACTTAAAATAAGATTGTTTTTCTTGTTCCTTGACTATTTGCATCTATTGTATTGCTAATTCCTCAACCTAGAACTAACCTTAATACTTGCATGTAATTAAAATGGTATAAAAGCAAAAAATGAGGAGAGGTGATGGGAAAAGGGGTTTCTGGGATGGGGGCAAAGTGGGAAAAGGGGATGATATCTGAAATGTAAATAAATAAAATATCCAATAAAAAAATAAAACAGAGGGAAAAAAGAACCATGATTAACTCAAAAGACATTGGTTCTCACCTAGGACAATGGCTCTATAATACTCCCAGCATGTTAATAGCATGTGTACTGGGTCCCATATAGCACCAAATAGTAGTCGGAGGACTGTGAACCCAGAGTTATTGTTTTCACATTTAACTAAATCACTCATCAAATTTTTAATCATTTTATAATTATTGTTTTCCACTTATTTCTGTCAGAAGCTATTTGGTCAGCTTTTCTCAGAAATATAGACCACTTCTTTCTACTTATTTCCCTCCTACTAACTTCATTATTAATATTTAACATCTTTTCAGTATCACCATGATTAGGTAGATCTGTAATAATAAGCAAAAGAAACTCAGTCCGGCCCCATTTGGAACTGAAGTTGAAGATGCTTTACATTGATGACTGACATGAACCTCTATGTTCTTAAGGGATTTTGAAGATAATAAACATGTATACTGGGATACAAAACACATTTTTCTGTAGAATACTAGATGGTCAATGGAGATTTTTAAACAAGACTGTCATGACCACAACTGTAAATCCTGCTATGGAACATGAAAACAATCTGGTGCATTGGGGAGTGGAAATAGCTTCGTCCAGTAAAGCTTATTTACAGAAGCAGTGACTGGACTGAATTTGACTGATTGTCGATGGCTAGTCAAAGCTCTGTCTAATCAACCTATTAAAAACTTCGACCTTGTGAATTCACAGGGTACAACACCTACCACGAAACAGACTCTAGGGGTCCGCAGCCTCGTATTCTGATGTGAGTTACTCCACCGAGGCAGTCCGAAGTGGCACTACAAGTATCCCAGGTGGGTGAGCCACACAAGTTCAAGATTTGAATCACAAAAGACCTTAAGAAAATAAAACCTATCCACGATGCATGTCGTCCCACATTTGCCATCCAAATATGTCTGGCCCGTCTCTTGTCTCTGTTCTTTTCTGAAGTCAGTGGACCTTTCCTTACTCTATCAACAAAGTTTGCTTATCCTCTGGCTTCTGATCAGGTTAGAGAAAGAAAATTATAAGAGCAGTAGATCGTGAAGTAGATGGAATCTCTACCATGTTCCAGCTTTGGTGCAAGTTGAGGAAGGGGTTTCATTGATCCATAACTAACATGACACAGACAAGAGCTCGCCTAGAATTCCTCTGAGCACTTCACCATCAGTCGCCAGGTAGCCTTCATCAGTATCCAAACTACAGCCCTTTAATGCAGTGAATTCTGCAGCTTCGAGAAAACCTGATTATACTCATTTAAGAAATACAAAAGAAAATAGTATCCTAGGCCTAAAAGTATACCTAAGGGTGATATTTGAACATCATATTTAACATAAAAAGGTATCAGAGTCGAGGTAACAGAAGATGAGCCAGACACAGAGGAACAATAGACAAAAGAGTACATTGAAAATCTAGATCCTGGAATCAATTGGAATAAAAAAAATAACAAATCCACTCTTACTGTATACATGGAGGTGTAACCTCAGAAATGCTGTGTGTGTGATGGAAAAGAAAATCATACACATCTGGCAAAGTTAAATAAGGTTTGATTATAGTAAACAAAAGTCAATGTATTAAGAGACTTTACACAGAAGGAGTTCAAGAATAGAACTGAGGCAATGTGTATTGGAAAGGGTGTTAAAATAAAGGATTTCTAGAACTCAAGATTTTACTGAAAGATGACTCAGGTAAAAATAAGAATCTGTTAAAAATCACAAATGCTTATTATTACTTTTAGGGTAATATAGGAAAAGGGAACTTCCTAGTTTATAAAAATATGTGTTTATGTGCATACAATAACAAGGAAGATAAGAAGAATTAGAAATAGGAAAATAAATTACTAAACATAGACTATAATTAACCTAAACCAAAATATTTTAATGATTTCATTAAACATAAATTATCACCATGCTTTAGTTAAAGTGTAGCATTTGTTCTGTTGGGTTTTTGAAATGATGACTAGTTACAAACCTTTTTAATCTATACAGTCTAAATAAGCACCATCACAGAAGCAGGGGGAGTGGGGATAGGATAGGCAGTTTCCAGAGGGGAAACCAGAAAAGGGAATCACATTTGAAATGTAAATAAAATATTCAATTAAAAAAAGAATTTGCAAAAATCTTAAAGGAAAGTGATAAAAGTTTAATGAAAATATCTAATCTAATTTCAGTAATATTAATAAAAACTAGTATAAGGTACAGAGAAATAAAGAGAAATAGTTGTTGTATAAGAAAAAAAATGTGTTACATTCAACAGAAATACATGCTGTCAAACTCAGAGGGTTACAATAAAACTAAACTAATGCAGACAGTGTGATAAGATAGACGAGACAGTAGTAAACAAATTGCCAGAATAGAGAGCAGAGAAAGAGACACAGCTCCTGACACATCACTATGCAAAGAATGACAAAGAAAACACTTCAAAAATTACCCCAGGACACTCAAACACCCACATGAACAGAGATAAATTAATTCTCAATCTTCTTCCACACACAAAACTCTATTCCAGGTGAATCATGTGATATAATATGAAAAACATAAGCAGTAATAGCAGTAAAATAATGTTTATAAAAGATAATATAAAGTATCTCTACTACCTTCGAGTAGGAAAAGTTTTTAAAAATGTATTCTTCTAAAATAAACAATTTCATTTTCAAAAAAATTTTGTGGAGTATGTGGGTGGCAATGCAGATACTCACATGTGGACATCAGAAGATAATTTCTGGGAGTCAATTGTCTCCTGATACTTTGGAAGACCCAAGAAAAACCCATATCATCAGACCTGGGCAGAAGTGTTGTTACCACCTGGGCCATCTGCCCAGCACAAGAATTTCTCTTTTTAAAATGATACTTTTAAGTACTGCAAATCAACTTAAAATGAGAAAATATATTTTCAAGAATTAAACCCAACTACTAAGTAGTATTCAAAATATATAAGGAACTCAATAGATAGATAGATGATAGATAGATAGATAGATAGATAGATAGATAGATAGATAGATAGATAGATATAGAGGAATTAAGTTAATAGAAAAATAGGCAGAGGGAAAAGCGCATGCTTATAGAGGCATGCTATAAAAAGCTAAAGTAAAATATGATAAAAGAGGCTTGTTGTTACTAAATTGAGATTACTTACTAACCCAGTACACCCTTGCTATACTTCAACACATTAAAAGTCTTACTGCTTCTATTACCAGGGATTTTTGTGTGTTATTGGTTCTGTGTGAAATGACATGACCCTGGAAAATGATTGTCATTAGTTCATTATAGTTGAGGTTGGCCTTTGTTGTACAGAACACAGTCTTAGTGTAGATGCATGGCATTGGCAATCTTGATGTTAGAATGAAAAGACATCACGGTCCTATGAACACTCAAGATTTCAGACTCAGCACTTGAGCTGAAACAAGTCTACCATGATTCTGCTACTTGCTAAGATTGAAGAAATACTGGCATTCACACAGTGGGGTCGGTTTCACATGTTAGACACATGTGTTATTATCCGTGAACAGCATCATTAACATTAGCAAAAACTGGGAATGATGGAATCAACATTATTTATAATTAATAATAAAACAATGAATTTATTGCTTTTATTAAATAGAATAAATAATTGAAAATAAAAGCACATTCCAATCAGATACAGTAAAAACATGAATCTTAAAATTAAAATAAGATACATATAAAATTGAATTTGCATGTGAAGAAGAATAAAGGGGAAGGGAGAAATTTTATAATGGACAAAATTGATCTACGTCAGCTGGTAATGTATTAAAGACCTGAAGATGTCCTTTGATCACTGTGTCCTGATGAAATCTCTTTCTTATTTAATATGAATAGGATCGGTGAATTTCTGTCAAAGAATATGGTGGAGTAAGCACTGGGGATGTGTCCAATCATATGGATTGTGGATTCACTTTTGATCAGGAAGGTAGCTATAGGAATCAGTGAGGTACCATAGTTTTCAAAAATCACTAAAAGAAAGGATTTTGAATGTTTCTACCACTAAGAAGCATTTGAGGACAACGATGTGTTTACCCTGGTATAAGATTTTTTTGGTTGTTCAGGGTCCTTTGCATATATGTTTTACTTGTTAGCTTGGTATTCTTGTGGGACTCCTAACAGTAGAAGTTAAGGGCTGTCTCTGATCATTTTGCCTGCTTTTGAGACTCTTTTCCTCCTACTGGGTTGCCTTGTCCAGCCTTGATATGAGAGTAATCACCTAGTCTTATTTTTTTTTATTTATTTTATTTTTTTTAACTGTCCAGTCGTTGTCCCCTCCCAGTCTACTCTCCCACAGATCTTCATCCCCTTCCTCCTCCCTCTGTTTTCAAGAAGATGTTCCCACTGCCCCTGCCATCCCTCCCCATTCCCTGGGGTCTCAGGTATCTCAAGGATTAGGCGCTTCTTCTCTCACTGAGGCCAGACCAGACAGTCCTCTGCTGTATATGTGTCAGCGGCCTTGAGCCAGCTTATGTATGCTGCCTGGCTAGTGGCTCAGTGTCTGAGAGATCTCAGGAGTCTGGGTTAGTCTTATTTGATCTTGTTATTTCATATTCGATTGATATTCCTGGGAGGTCTTCTCTTTTTTGAAGGGAAACAGAGGAGGAATGGATCTCAGGGAGAAGGGAGATTGGGAGGAGTGGAAAGAGAGGAAACTGTGGTTGGGATGTAATGTAATGAGAGAAGAATATATTTTGAAGCTAGAATTTCAAATTTTTTTAAAAATGTGTATGTGTGCATCTATGGCCATTGATCTCATGAGCCTAGAATCTACTCAGACCACAGCCTCAGCGTACATCTTCACCACATTCCTGACGAGAACCTGGTTACGCTATTCCTAAATAGTTTAGACCCACAGAAAATAGGAGGTAATAAGTGTGTTTTATTGTAATTTCTAAGTCTGCTGTGACTTGCATAATATTAGAGTACTAAGACAAGATGTGTGCTAATCAGGACTCATAGAATTAAAGTCAAGAGATTCATTTTATATGACTACTATTCAGAAAGAAGAAAGCAAGAAGCCTTCAAGAATCAGGTCTAAGCTTTAGAATATCATAGTCTATTACCAATGTAAAGCACTGGAGTATCCATGGTTCCTCGGCTCTCAGTGAGGGAAATGATCTTTTGTGCCGAAGTCAACATGGAAACTACAGAGATAGAGGAGGCAACATCTGCTGAGTTACCACTTTACAAAGGGCAACTTCTTACTTAAAGGGGCCTCTGTGAGGTATACCATTTAAGACAATACTTGATAAAGGACATGGGGAAGAAAAGGTAGAGAGTGAACTGCATCCATCAGTGTAATTGACATAGTGTTTACAGGAAAGCTAAGAGTAGGGCAACAGAAGTATCAGTAGAGATGAGGTGAAAGTAAGGAATTTCTAGGGAATGGAAGTGCTTTTTTAACATAGGTGGTAGTGACAAAATGCAACTTTTCATACCAATATTATTATATGCATTTTCTTTGTACATGGAAATCCACAAGAAAATAAACATTTTAAAATTCTCCCTGGCAGAATTGAATCTCTAAGCTGAGATAAATGGAGAGACTACCTGAAGGTTTCATTTACCTCTCTTACACTGTGTGATAATTCATTTCACTGCAGTGTATCTAATACATTTTAATATCACCATCCTTTCTAGTTTATCCTGGTTCTTCTCAGAGAAGACTTGAGAAAAATTTCTCATGCAATCAGGTGAACAAAGTTAAAGCCACACTCCTGAGGATCAAGATAGTAAGCTGGCTTTGGAGTAGGGAAGAAACGGAATGCATCTAGTATAAATATGTCAATTTAGGAAAAGAAAAAATATTGATCATGCACACACACAAAAGAATGAAATCCTCAAGGAGCTTTTCCAGCTAAGGTGATTCTTTTCATTCTAATTACCCTAATTCTCTAATAAAAGAAAGCATAGAAATAAACAAGTTTCTAGAAGGTATATTTTAACCAGATAAATTTTAAATCATAAATTCTAGTCTTCAAATTAAAAATGAAAAACAATCAAGCAGAATCGAGCGAGCAAGTCATTCAAGTTGTTTTGGGTTGAGCTGGGTAGTGATTTCTTCTGATTCCTCATAGTCTTTGAATAACACAATAAAACCCATGAGAGCAATACGAATATGATGACCAGCCATGTTCAGCAAGATCCATGAAAGATTTCAAACAGGACCAACAGTTACTGGCAGATAGGTACATTGATGGCTGTCCTAGACATCTTTCTTTTATAAACATAGAAAAGAAGTTGAAAGGATGAAAGAGTTAGAGCCACTAAATACTGAGTATGTGAGAAAGCTTCAGTGCAGTCAAGCCGAACTGATGAGGTTTGACTTTCTTATCTTCCACCAAATAGTTAGGATAGGAAGGTTAAGTACATAGGAAGAGAAATCTTTCTCAGATGAAACACACTTATGCAGTGTCCTAGGGAGTGGGTCCCAAAGGAAGAGTCTGAATCTTAGAATTGGAGAACAAGCATCTGAGATGACATCAACAGTTCCCTCTTTGGGATCACAGTTTCCTCATTTATAAATTAATGGACATACACTGGTTGAAACCCTTTGTGGAAATAATATCAAATAAAATTGCATACACAAAAACATATGTAAGCTATTCTGTTATTTAGAACCTCTAATGTATTTTTGGAACCTTCTTAAATTAATTTTGCTTTAACAACCTAGAAAAGGGAGATTGTTCTAAGTCACTGAAAAATGTACTTCAGAACATCTTAAATACAGTTCATTAGAAACAGTGAAACTATGGAACAGCCCCAAACTGCTGGCCCTCTTACTGAAACCAGACAGGAAATGTTTTCCCTTGGAAATTTTTTGTGACATTATTCCAAGCCACAAGTCAGGCCTGACATTACAGGAAGAAACAACTCTCTGAGTAAAAACATCCCTTCTTCACTAAGTGGACCATGAATCAGTGTTAGCCCAGGCTGTTCCACCCCACTGAGTCCAGAACATCCAGCAACTTCCAGAATCACGAAACCATCAAGCATGCAGACAATTCCCTTTAAGTTGATTCAAGTGCTGAAGAGCAATGGGCTAGAACTTTCCCCCCAAATCTGGAGTTCAACGATGTGCGGATTTTATTCCTCTTAAGAAAAATAACGCCAGCTCTATATTGCTTCTTCTTTAAGTCTACTAAAACACATTTCAGATTTGAGCAACTTCTTGTTCTTTGCTGGCTCTTTTCTGCTTGTTTCTAACATACATATTGGGATAGTAATTGAAACATTTGTTTTTTTTTCTTTCTAAACAGTTTTAACATATATTTGAAAATAAACTTTTATGTGAATAAGATGGTAAAGGTTAGTAGGTGATAATGGGTTAGTTCAATCAGGAAAGTATAGCAAAGATGTAATGCTCAGAAATCAAACGTTCAGTTACTACCCTAGGACATGATGGAATTATACAATGAAAGGAACTTGGGAGGGAAAGGCAGAAGGCAAAGAAGCTGGCAGGAAGTGGGGAACCATTAAAGGGGCAGGAGAGAGGGAAGAAGAAACAGATGAAGAGAGAGATTTATTTAAGAATAGGATTTAATAGAATTTAAATAATACAGAAAGATAAATTAGGCATGACTACAGCGCATTATTAGAATGAAGACTAGAAACAATAACACTTTAAGAACTTTTTTGCTGGCCAGCTTAAAAAAAATAACTTAGTGCGTGAACAAATATCACACTAAGGTAAACAACTTTCAACTTTGTTGGAACCAATATTTACTCCTGTAATGAATACAAAAAGACTATCAATTTAATTCTATAGCCACATTCTTGTGATATGAGATAAAGATGTACAGTTTTGAAATATAATAGGCAAGAATCCCAGCTAAGATTCAAAAGCTGATTTATGGCAGAATCCTAACTATTCAGATACCTGGTTGAGCTTAAGGACATTGGGATATTAGACTTTAGGAGGCACACAGTCACAGCATGGAGAAAGGGAAATCACAGCGTGGAGAAAGAGACACACCGTTCTAGACAATATAGTTGGGACTTTGCAAAAGATTCTTGTTCTTGATACCTGCTAGGAAAGGGAAAATCAGTTTGCTCTGTTGGGGTGTCATTAGTTATATCAACCACACTGCAGACCATCTCCAATGCCTAGTAATAGTTGCCCCATGCAAAACAGACTCTATGTTCTTCGTGTATTTCTTTTTGCTTGGCTTGTTGTTGTGTTTTTAAATTTCATTGAATACTATGCCTATTTATTTTGATTTTCTTTTCTCTTTTTGCAACATAACATTTTATTGATTCTCCAGAGTTTCACATTATGCACACCAATCACACTCACTTCTGTGTCCTTCCATGTCCATCTTCCCTTTGTTGCCTCACCCCCCCAAAAAAATATATAAATTAAAACAATTTAAAGAGCTTCAATTTGTGTTAGCTATACACGAACTGCTCATGGTAGCATGGCTAAACTCTAAATGGCCTGCCGCTTAAATATAACTGAGTCCTTCCCCTTCTGCATCTTCACCAAAAGCCATCAGTTGTGAAGAGCTGCTCTTCAGCATCCCATGATGTTTTTTAAGAGTTCTGTTATAAGGAGAAAGAAAGTGGGAAAGATTTGGGAGCAGTTCTCGTGGGGTATATGTGTAGGGGGAGAGTTATTAGCAAAATTTATTGCAAGGAAACTTTTAAAATGATGATATTAAAAAGTATAAACTGGTCTAACATCATTAGAAAATAATACAGCATTATTTACATATGGTTTTAAATGCAAATATTTTCTTAGATACAGATATTGCTCTCCTAGCAAGCCATCAGGTATAGTGGCGTGTATGTAACTGAGGAGACTCGTTTGTTTCAAGATCACCTCTGAGAAAGGCATGGAAGTTCCTTCAGGACTGGGTGAAGACATTTCAATTAAAATTCACTATGTCTTTCTATGCTTGCTAAATTTATTTTTAATGTATAAACTACTATTTACAATAAATAATTTTGACTATAATTTATTTTTTCTTTTATTGGATTTTTTTTATTTGGATTTCAAATGTCATCTCCTTTCCAGGTCTCCCCTCCGGAAACCCCCATCCCATCTCCCCATCTCCCCATCTCCCCATCTCCCCTACCCCTGCCTCTATCAGAGTGCTCCACCCATTCCTGCTTTCCCACTCTGGCATGCCCCTACACTGGGGCATCAAACACCCACAGGACCAAGGGTCACTCCTCCCAGAGATGTCCAACAAGGACATCCTCTGCCACATACGATGATGCCTGAGCCATGAGTCCCTCCATGTGTACTCTGGTTGGTGGTCCAGTCCCCGAGAGCTCTGGGGCATCTGGCAGGTTGACACTGTTGCTCCCCATGGGGCTGCAAATCCCCACAGCTCCTTCAGTCCCTTCTCTAACTCCTGCATTGTGGACCCTGCTCTCACTCCAATGGTTGGCTGCAAATATACTCCTCTGTATTTGTCAGGCTCTGGCAGAGCCTCTCCAAAATAGAGTCTGGTGACTGTATATGGGATGGATCCCCAGGTGGGGCAGTCTCAGGATGGCCTTTTTTCAGTCTCTGCTCCACACTTTGTCTCCATATTTCCTCCTGTGAGTATTTTGTTCCTCCCTCTAAAAAGCACTGAAGCATCCACACTATGGTCTTCCTTCTTCTTGAGCTTTATATGGTCTGTGAATTGAATCTTGGGTATTCCGAGCTCTTGGGAAAATAAACACGTATCAGTGAGTACATACCATGTGTTCTTTTGTAACTCGGTTTACTCACTCAGGATAATATTTTCAAGTTCCATCCATTTGCCTGCAAATTTCATGAAGTCATTGTTATATCTTTAGGGGTTACAGTATTGTCTAGAGAGTTTAACTAGTTCTGATTTAACTCCAACCAATGAGGCTAGCTACACTTAAGAAAACAAAAGAAATAAATAATTTTACTCAAATAAAACCAATAGAAGAGAAACATTGCCACATGTGTGCATTCCTTCAACACACACACACACACACACACAACATCAAAATAATAAGAATTAACAATTATTGGCCATTAATATCACTCAATATCAATGAAATTAATTCCCCAATAAAAAATACAGGCTAACACAATGGATGTTTAAACAAAATCCATCATTCTGCTGTATTCCTGGAAGCACAACTCAGCAACAAAGGTAGACATTACCCTCAGAGTAAAGGGCTCAAGAAAATTGTTCCATGCTAATATACACAAGAAACAAGCTGGAGTAGTCATTCTAATAGCTAATGAAATAGACTTTCAACCAAAATTAATCAAAAGAAATGAGAGGAAAACTTCATACTCATCAAAGGAAACATCCACCAAGAGAACATCTCAATTCTGAACATCTATTGCCTAAATGCAAGGACATTCACATTTATAATTGAAATATTACTAAAGCTCAAATCACAAATTGAATCCTACACTTTAATGGTGGGACATGTCAACACCTCACTCTCACAATGGAAACAAATACTGAACATAACAGACATTATGAATCTAATGGATCTAAGAGATGTCTTTAGAATATTTCACCCAAACACAAAAGAATATACCTTCTTGTCAGCATCTCAAGGAACCTTCTCCAAAACTATGTAATAAATCACAAAGCAAGCCTAAACAGATGCAATAACAGTGAAATAAATCCCTATGTCTTATCAGATCACCATGGAATAAAGCTAGACTTCAACCACCACAGAAACAACAGAAAGCCTACACACTCATGGAAACATAAAAACTCTACCTAAAGATCCGTAGGTCAGGAAAGAAAGAAAGAAATTAAAGACTTCCTATAATCTTTTTTTTTATACTTTATTTTTTCTCAAATTGTAATTCGTTCACACAGGGGTTATAAACACAGAAAGGCAGGATGTGGGGAAGGGAATGACACTGGTGTATGGGTGATCAGGAGGAATACAGATATCATCAGAACCGGGTATCGGCTGGGTAAAGGTTCAGGGAACAAGACACTATGACTCTGCCTATGACTCGCTTGTCCTTATCTAAGTTGGTATTGTCTGCCCAGGCTACCTATTTACAAGGTCTATGACTACTCAGGCTGGTAAATTTCCACAAAAGCTGCCTGTTTACATTAGCTTATAGCCATCTATTTCAATGTTTTTCCACTGAGACCCAAGACTTGGTGTTAGTATACATGTATGACAGGCCTATTGCTGATTTTAGGCCTATGGCTGATTTTAGACCTTCAGTGGGTAAGCAGGGCTGCCCCTGACATCTCCTCCCTTCTCTAAGTATAGAAGGGCTGTGGCAATTCTAAACTTGCGAAGGTGGGGATAGAGGTCTGACCTCCAGTACTTGAAGGGGATCTTGTAATGGCTCCAGTCCCTCTGTCGTTGTCCAGTGAGGCATGAGGGCCATACCCGTCCCGATGTCTTTTTCCTGGAGAGAGGATACTTTTGACATCAACCCCTATGCAGTCAGACTTCCTATAATCTAATCAAAATGAGTATACAATATATCCAAACATATGGGACACAATGAAAGCAATGCTGAGTGGAAAGTTCATAGCACTAATTGCCTTCTTAAAGAAATTATAGAATTCTCACATGAACAAATTATGACTACACCTGAAATCTCAAAAAAAAGAAAGAAAAGAAAAAAGAAAAGGAAAGAAAAAAAAAAGAATCAAATCTACCTAAGAGGAGTAGATGGTGTGAAATAATGGAACTTGTAGCTGAAACCAATCTATCAGAAACAGAGTACACAATCAACAAAACCAAAAGTCAGTTCTTTGAAAAAATCAACAAGATAGACAAACCATTAGGCAAACTAACCTAAAGCCAGAAAGACAGCATCCAAATTTAAAAAATCAGAAGTAAAAAGGGAGACATAGCAATGAACACTGAGGAAATTCAAAAAATCATTAGGTCTTACTTCAAAAACTTGTATTCTTCAAAATTGGAAAATCTAAATGAAATGGACAACTTTCTAGATACATACCAATTATCAAAGTTAAATCAAGATCAGGTAAACTATATAATTAGTCCTAAGACACCTAAGGAAATAAAACCACTCATTAAAAGTCTCCCAATTAAAAGAAACCCAAGGGCAGATAGTTTAGCACAAAATTCTACCAGATTTCAAAGAAGACCAAATATTATACACCTCAAACTATTCCACAAAATAGAAACTAAAGGAACATTGCCAAGCTCATTCTGAGACCACTGTCACCCTAGTACCTGAACCATTCAAAGGCTTAACTAAGAGAATTTCACAACAATCTCTTTCATGAAATATTGATGCAAAAATACTCAATAAAATACTTACATTGAATTCAAAAATATATCAAAGACATCACCCACAATTATCAAGTCAACTTCATCTCAGGGGTGTAGGGGTAGTTAAATATACAAAAATCTATCAATATAATCCTTCATATAAACAAATTGAATGAAAAAAAACATGATCATCTCATTAGATGCTGAAAATCCTTTGACAAAATCCAATACCCCTTTCATGTTAAAAGTCTTGGAGAGATCAAGGATACAAGGCACAAACCTAGACATAATAAAGGAAATATACAGCAAACCAATAGCCAACATCAAGCTAAATGGAGATAAACATTGTTATCTAAAACCAGGATCAAGACAAGGCTGTCCACTCTCTCCCTATCTCTTTAATATAGTACTTGACATTCTACCTAGAGCAATAATACAACTAAAGGATACCAAGGGACACAAATTGGAAAGGAAGAAATAAAAGTATCTCTATTTGCATATAATATGATGGTATATAAAGTAACTCCAAAAGTTTTAGCAGAGAATTACTACAGCTGATAAACACCTTCAGCAAAGTGGGTAATTATAAAATTGATTCAAAGAAATCAATAACCCTCCTTTATTCAAATGATACACGGTCTGAGAAAAAAGGTAGGAAGACAGCACCCTTTACAATGATAATAAATAATATAAAATATCTTGGAGTAACTCTAACCAAGCAAGTGAAATATCTGTATAACAAGAACTTCAAGTCTCTGAATAAAGAAATCGAGGAAGTTAACAGATGATGGAAAGATCTCCTATGTTCATAGATAGTTAGGATTAACATAGTGAAAATGGTCATTTTACCAGAAGATGAAATTCAATGATGACTTCAAAAGATGAATTCAGTGCACTTCCCACAAAAATTCCAATATAATTCATTACAGATCTTGAACAAAATTCTCAACTTCATATGGAAAAACAAAAAACACAAGATAGCTAAAACAAACCTGAACAATAAAAAAAAAAAAACTTATGGAGTTATCACTATCTGTGATTTCAAGCTGTACTACATTGCAGTAGTAATAAAAACTGCATGGTTTTGAAACATGACAGGTTGATCAGTGGAATCAAATCTCAGGCCCAGAAATAAATCCACACACTTAAAGACACTTGATTTTTGGACAAAAAACCAAAATCAGACAATGGAAAAAAGAAAGAATCTCTAACAAATCCTACTGGTCTAACTGGATGTCTGCATGTGAAAGACTGAATATAGATCAATTTTTATCACCCTGGACAAAATTCAAGACCAAATGGATCAAAGATCTCAAAATAATACCAGATCTAATACACTAAACCTAATAGAACAGAAATTAGGGAATAGTATTGAAGTCATTGGTAAAGGAGACAACTTCCTGAACAGAACAGCAATGGCTCAGTCACTAAGATCAACAATTACTTAATGGAACCTCATGAAACTGAAAAGCTTTTATAGGTCAAAGGACACAATCAATAGGACAAAAGGACAATAAGACAATAAGCCAGATTGGGAAAGTATCTTCACCAACCCTAGATCTGAAATAGGGTTACTATCCAAAATATATAAAGAACACAAGTAGTTAGAGACCAATAAACCAAATAACATGATTTTTAAAATGAAGTACAAAGCTAAACAGAGAATTCTCAAAAGAAGAATCTTGAATGGCTATAAATCACTTAAAGAATCAGGTTTGGAGAAGGACAGGAGAGATGACTATATGGCCATGAAAGTAAACGGAGATCTGCAAGTGACAGGGGAGAGGAAGTGGGGGGAGGACATCTCCAGGTTGAGACAAACCCTGGGATAAGGGAGGCACCCAAGAAACAAAGGTGACCTTAGCTGTGATTCACTACATTAGAGATATGGAACCTGAAGAGGCCACCTCCTGCAGCTACACAGGAACCCCAGTAGAGTGATAGAGACACCAACCTACCCACAAAACTTTCAAGCCCAAATTTATCCTGTCTACAAGTAATGCAGGCACTGGAGATGGAGCAGAGACTGAGGGAATGGCCAACCAATCATCAGCTCAACTTGAGACCCATCCCATGGGCAAGCACCAGTCCCTAACACTACTAATGATACTCTGTTATCCTTGCATGTTGTCCTCTAAGAGGCTTCACCCAGCAGCTAACTCAGACAGATACACACACCTACATTGGACAGAGTTTAGGGATTCCTACAGAATAATAGAAGGAAGGATAGCAGCCCCTAAGGGAAAAGGAACTCCATAGGAAGACCAACCAAGTCAGCTAACCTGGATCCTTGGGGTTCTCAGAGTCTGAACCACCAACGAAAGAACATGCACAGGCTGGACCTAGACCTCCTCACTCATATGTAGCAGATGCACAGCTTCACCTTGATATGGGTACTGAAAAATTGGAAGGGGAGCATCCCAAAGCTGTTGCCTGTATTGGATATGTTCTATTAGCTGGGTTGCCTTGTCTGGCCAGAGTGGGAAAGGAAGTGCCTAACCTTACAGAGACTTGAAGTACCAGGGTTGGGAGTTATGAGGGAGGGGGGAGGCACACACTTACAGAAGGAGAGGGGAAATGGATAATATAGGAAGGATTGTAGGGGTGCCTGGGAGGAGGGAGTGAGTGGTATATTACGCAAATAAGTTTAATAATTACACTTTAAAAAATCTTTTCTAAAAAATGTTCAACATCCTTGGTCATAAGAGAAATGCAAATCAAAACAACTCTGAGATTTCATGTTATACCCACCAGAATGGCTAAGATCAAAAGGTCAAAGAACAGCACATGGTGGTGAGGATGTGGAACAAGAGGAACATGCCACCATTGCTGGTGGTAGTGCAAACCTGTAAACATCTACTCTGGAAATTAATTTGGTGGTTTATCAAAACAAGTGGGGATAGTTCTAGTTCAAGAACAGGTATACAACTTTTGGGCATATAACCAACCAAAAGATGTTCTATCATTCCATAAGTACACTTGTTCCACTATGTTTATAGCAGCTTTATTTGTTAGAACCAGAAACTGGAAACAACCTTGATGTCCCTTAGCTGAAGAATTGATTTTTAAAAAATGTTGTTCATTCACACCATGGAATATTATTCAGCTAATTTAAAAAGGGAACATGAATTTCACAGGCAAATGGGTGAAAGTAGGGAATCTCCTGTGTGAGGTAACCCAGAGCCAAAAGGATATACATGGTATGTATTCACTTATAAGTAGATATTAGTCATAAAGTACAGGTTAACTGTGTTATAATCAACAGACCCAAAGAAGCCAAATAACAAGGAGAGCCCAGGGAAGAATGGTGAATCTTCTTCAGAAGGGAAAATACATGTCAGAAGTGGATGGGTTGGGAACAAGTTTGGAGAGTAGGTGGGGAGGGAAGCAGAATGGAGGGTGGTTAGATGTAGGGAGAGCAGGAGAAAGAGTGAAAACCAGTAATGAGTGTTGGGCAATCACTATGACATGCCAGAGACCTGGGATGGGGGGAGGCCCCTGGGGGCTTATGAAAGCCGTTCTAGCTGAAACCCCTAGCAATGGGAGATATGGATCCTGAATTGACCAATTTCTATTGTCAGTCAGGACTCCCAGTGGAGGGAGGGTACAGCAACCTATCCACAAAACCTTTGACCCAAAATGTGTTCTTCCTACAAGATGTGCAGTGACGAAAATGGAGCAGAGACAGAAGAAATGGATAACCAATGACTGCCACAAACTGAGACCCATCCCATGGGCAAGACCAATCCCTAGCACTATTGATAATACTTTGTTATGCTTACAGACAGGAGCCTAGTATAACTATCTTCTGAGACACTCTACCCAGCAACCAATGGAAAAAGATGAAAAGATACACAGCCAAACATTAGATGGAACTCAGGGAGTTGAGGGAAGGATTAAGGGACTCAAATAGGACAGGGCCTCCACAGGAAGACCAACACAGCCAACTAAGCAAGATGCTTGGGGAACCCAGAGACTGAATACCAACTGAAGAGCAATGACAGGTTGGAACTATGCACCCTGCACACATGAAAGAAATGTACAGCTTGGTCTTCAAGTGGGTCCCCCCAATAACTGGAGTAAGAGCTGTCCCTGAATCTGTTGCCTGCCTGCCTGTGGATCCCATTGCACTAACTGGGCTTCAGTGGGAGAGGATGCACCTAGTACTGCAGTGATTTTATGTGTAGGGGAAGAGAGAGGAGGTGTAGTGTGTGAGGCAAGAGATGAGGAGGGAGAAATAGGGGGAACATCTTCAAGAGGATGAACTGGGAGGAGAGGAAGGCTGATACTGGGTTGTAAAATGAATAAGTAAATTAAAGTAAGGAACACACACACACGAAAATAAATTCTTTTCTCATACAATACAGCTCAATCACAGTTTCCCCTCCCTCCACTCCACCCAGCCTCACTAATCTCCCCATTTCACCAGATGTACTCCCCCTTCATTTCCTCTTCAGTAAAGAGCAGGCCTCTGACAGGCAACGTACATATACAGCAAAACAAGATACAACAAAAAGAGGTGAAAGCCCTCATATTGAGGCTGAACAAAGCAACCCAATAGGAAGAGAAGAGTCCCAGGACCAGGCAAAAGAGTTAGAGATATGCCTGCTCCCATTGAAGGAGTTCCAAAAACAAAAACAAAAACAAACAAACACCAAAAACCAAAACAACACTGGGCTAACAGCCATAACATATGCAGACCCATGAAGACTGAATGCTTGCTGCTTCAGTTTCAGTGAGCTCATGTGAGCCCTGCTGAGTTGATTTGGTGGACTCTGTTCTCTTGGTACCCTCCATCTCTTCTGACACCTACATTTTTTTCCTCCCACTCTTTCATGGGGTTCTTCTGTAACCAAGAGGAAGGATCCAATAGAGACTTCCAATTTAGGCTCTCTGTATAATGTCTGGTTGTGAGTCTCTGCAACCTTCCCATATACTGCAGGAAGAAGCCTCCCTGATGATGAATGGACAAGGCATCATTGAGTATAAGGAGAATATCAACAGGAAGATTTCATTTATTTTTTTTTAAGATGAGTTGTATTTGGTTCTACTCTAAGTCTCTGGGCTATCCAGTCTCTGGTTTCTGGCTATCCGAGCAGTTCACCCCGTCTTGTGAAGTGGGCCTCAAGATAAATAAGACATTAGTTGGCCACTCCCACAAGTTCTGTGCTACCATTGCCCTAGCACATCTTGAAGACAGGACAGATTGGGGCTGACTTTCAGGTTCAGATATTGTCCATTATTATCAAAGCAGGAGAATGGCAGGGTTCTGGCAGATGTGGTGCCAGAGAAGCTGAGAGTTCTACATCATCATCCAAAGGTAGACAAGAGGAAAAGACTGTCTCTTCCACGCTGGACTTAGCTTCAAAGCCCACCCCCACAGTGATGCACTTCCTCCAACAAGGTTACATCTACTAATGAAGGTCACACCTCCTAATAATGCCACTTCCTGTGGGTCAAGCATATTCAAAGTACCACTGGCTGTTTCAGATCTCCACAGGATCTTCGTGGCCAGTAACTCAACTGAATGGAACTGTCTCACCATTGGAAAGTTAATCTGGCTACAAAGATGGCCAGTTCAGACTCAGTATCCTCCAACACTTTATAAATCATTTTTTAAATAATTTTTTTAAACATTAGGGCATATTGTACATTGGTTCACAATAAGTCTGATGTGCTGAGGTACCTTAGGGTAGCTTACTCATTTACATGCCCCTATGTAAATGTACCCTCACGACCCTCATAGATTCCAGGAAGTTTCTACTACTTGTCCACCCCTTAAGTGTTCACTAATTCTAAATGTCTTTCCCCATGCTCTTTCCCTCCACCACCCTACCACCTGTTCCCTCTTTCTCCCAGTTCACCCACAAAATTTATTCTATTTCACCTTCCCAGAGAGATTCATGCTTCCCCATTATAATCTTTTTTAAGATCTCCATAATATGGAAAGAAAGAAAGAAAGAAAGAAAGAAAGAAAGAAAGAAAGAAAGAA
>NW_021604670.1:3759842-3773289 GCF_004785775.1 Grammomys surdaster
GAAAGAAAGAAAGAAAGAAAGAAAGAAAGAAAGAAAGAAAGAAAGAAAGAAAGAAAGGAAGGAAGGAAGAGAGAGGGGGAAGGGAAGGAAGGAAGGAAGGGAGGGAGGGAGGGAGGGAGGGAGGGAGGGAGGAAGGAAGGAAGGAAGGAAGGAAGGAAGGAAGGAAGGAAAACCAGAGCACATAAGGAAATTGTCACCATCCATTACTCCTTCTCTATCACTTAGTCTATTCATACCTGTAATCAATTACAAGTGAAAGTATGTGTATATATTGCTAGACACAGCAGCATCACTAACATAGGCTATTAAGTGATGTTACTACATTTTTTTCTACTTTGAAACAGGGGAAACTGTGAGACAGCTTATATTTCCAGAGTTGTTATTGTGATGAATAGCACACATAGAGCACCTATGCAAGTTTATTTACACAATTATAAAATGAAGGAATTGTCCTACAATGTTCAGAGATTAGAGTCATTTTATCACAGTGATTGTTCACTAAAGCCCACTATTTCCTCTACTACTGGCCATATACTATGAAGTCTTGTCTTCTCACTTCTATTGTCAATATCTATATCAGCTCACAAACTGAACTGTACCAGAGTCAGTTGTTTTTCAGTATGAGTGGAATAGGGGCATGTAAATAAGTAATCTACCCTAAGGTACCTCAGCACATCAAGACTTATTGTGAACCAATGTACAATATGCCCTAATGTTTAAAAAAAATGATTTAAGTGCTAAAACTTGTCTCTAGCCTGATCCTTGATCTTTAACTTAATATTTGCCTACTCAACTACATATTCAACATCTGAACTTGGATGTTAAAACACATCTCACATCTGGCACATCCAAAGTTCACTTCCTCTGCTCATGCCCAACCATGCCTGTTCTACTTGCTTTCTTCCTCATCTCTATTCAAAGCAGCTCCTCTCATCCAGCTGCTTAGGTGACTTTTGTTCTCACTCTTCTGCTGTTTCTCTCCTCCATCACCTCTTCTTGTCAATCATCTCTACTCTTCTCCTTGTCCAATTCATTGGCAACACTGTTCCTTATTCACATGGACAGAAAATCGGTTTTAATCACTCTTAAACCAATTACCCATATGTTCCTAGACATCAGCAATTCTTGTTGAGATTACAGTAAAAAAGATTAAGAATTTTCCCTGTTTCCACATATTTTGCACTCAGTTAAAACATTTTAAACAATGAAAGATGATGCCATTTCAATGAATCTAAACTTCCAGTTCCTCAGGCAGAGCCAAAAATCTATAGTTTAGACACTTCGACTGCGTTCTCCCTTTTCCTTCAGCCCTGCAATTTGGTGCTCCATTATTGGTTTAGTTACACTGCTACATTGAAACTTAGACTTTTAACCTCTGAAGACCTTTTTTGCATGGTCTCTGCTTTCCACAGACACTTCAGAGCTCTCAGATATTTGTCTGGCTGTTTCCATCCACTTCCCCTAATCTCTGTTCAAGCATGCTTCTGAGTAAACATTTTTTTATTCTTTTTTACATTATTATTACTATTATTATTATCATCATCATCATCATTATTATTCACTTTATAGGCTCCTGCTCACTGGCCCCCTCCCAGTGACCCCTCCCACAATTATTCTATTTCCCACCTCTTTATTTTTTCCCTAGAGCTTTCAGGGCTACTCAGGGCAGCATGGACTCACACAGCAGGGATGATAGATGGAGAAAGGGATGCTTACCTCTATGGTTCAGGATCCACACATCTGCTGAAGACAGGTGGAAAGCTGTATCTGTGGGGGATCCAAACTTTTTTATTTATTTATTTTTTGAGGAACTCATACATGAGCTCTGTATTTATATCATTTCTGCCCATTCCTTTTCATACCCCAACTCTTTCCATGAGCCCCTTCTTTCTTTCAAATTTGTTACGTATCTTTCTTTGAATATTTTCCCCCCCCCCCCCAACACACACACACTGCTGTATTCATATAGAATGGCAGAACTTTGTGTTCTGGGCTGACTTGTATATTCCACTACAAGTTTAACTTTCAAGTTTGTATATTTTCAACATATTTGTTCGCATCTTTGTATGTTTTATTTCACAACATAGCTCTGCTTACATTTAATTGGCCTTTTATTTTTTTTTGATTTTTCTTTATTATCTATTTTCCTTACAAAAAATATGTATTCCAGAGGGTAAAAGTATTTTGTTCTATTTTAATTTTCAGAGTATTTCTAGTACCTGACACACGCAAAAAGTAATTTTAATGAAATGGAAAAATAACATTTTTTCAAAGTATGTTGCCCAAAACATCATTATTGTGAAGTTTTCCATTAAAAATCTAGCTAGGGGCTGATTTTTTAATGGCTATGCTAGAAACATTTTTACCATGGTACAAAACAATGTAAATGACTTATTTTGGCTTCATTGCCCTTGGGCGTATTGCAAAGCAAAGCACCTTGCTGAAAGGCATGGTAGAGGGAATATCCCTTGCCTGATGACATCTGAGAAATAAGGACTGAGAACAAAACATCCTTAACAGTGACATAGTATTCTGAAACATCCTATCTTCTAAATTCATCTATGAAGAGAATATATTGATACTATGTTCAGACAAGATACTTTACGATCCAATTGCCTCTGAATATCACCACAGTATGCAAACTAAGCCCTTAATACATAATCTTTTGGTGGCATTTTACATATAAAGTTTTAAAGGCTTTGAAATAAAAGTATAATTCAACTAGATGGATATTTTATTTTCATATATAAAATAATGGATATTATTTGCTAATCACTTTCATAGTTGGTAATTAAACTTTAAATATTGATAAAGATCTCCAATATAATGCTTGCAGAGAAAAATAGGACCAATAATGCAAGTTTTATAAAAGCTGAGCTAGGTAAGTATGTGAGTTAAGTCTTGGGAGTAACAGTAATGCACTGGGTAAAAGTAGGAGAAATCTGTTGGCTACAGACTAGAAATTAATTTGCCATTACTCACTGTAGTAGTGTTCAGCAAAAACATCAATTTGATGAAATGGGAATCATCAGGTTACAGAAGCTATCTCAACCAGAGATTTTCTCTATCAAGTTTTTCTGTAGGACTATGTGTGTGGCATTTTCTTGATCACATGAATTGTTATAAGAAAACTTACTCTACATGTGGACCACACCTTCTGTTATCAGACCAGAAAAAGGATATAGAAGATGAAAAGCTTCATTGTTTTGCTTAGTTTACCTTCAGTCTTGTTGGCAAGTTCATCAGCTCTGATGTTCCCACTGATTCCATCACTGATTTTAGAACCACCTTCTCTGGGATTCCAGTGTAAAGACCAGAAGTTCTCCAGGGTTCTTCTAGTCTATTGACACTAGATTAAGACTACTGTGGGATATAATGTCATATATTGAACAACTACTGGGTTTTCAGTTTCTCAGGTATGAAATAGCCATTGTTTAACTACTCAATCCACATTATGTAAACCAATCTAATTAATCCTTTTGCTATATATTTGTTCTATTGTTTCTGTTCCTGTAAAGTCTCTTTATCAATATACTCATATTGAAAATTACCATGGGTATGTTTATTCATTCATAAACTGTGTTTAGTAAAGATCTCATAAAAGACAAAGAATTCACAAAGTGATGACTGGCTGGTGGACAATCATGCTAGGTTATTTGGGCCAATAATGCCATTGACTAGGGGAGAAAGTGACTCCCTTTCTGACTGCCTTTTAAAATTGGCTTCTCATCCCAGTCCCATTTCCTGACATTAGAAGAGAGAGTTCAGTGGAGGGAAATCAGAAAGACAAGGAAAGCACATTTTGAACACATTAAGATTGAAGATTGGTGATATATTCAAGTTAGTCTGTCTAGAAAATAAATATCAAGAGGCAAATTTAAGATAGACATCCAGGGTGCCAATATTATTTGCTAATCACCTTTATAGTTGGTAATTAAAATATTAAATATTGGTAAACTTCTCCAATATAATACTTACAGAGAAAAATAAGAATACTGCATGGTAGTTAGAAATCTCTGTAGCCGCAATGACCACATACCACAGAGAATCAGCTAGGTAAGACTGACCTAGGTTAATCTACATGTAGATATAAAATTGCATAATTTTTCTAACATTCCATACAGATGGCTCAAGAACAACCTTACTCTGACCACCATCCGTGGTCACACACTGTATGAAAGGCTACTCAAAGCAGGTATAGGTCAGTAGGAAGAAACACTCTTGAAAATAAATTTCTTAGAGAACATTGATGGAAAACTCTACTTTTTCTAATAAGAGAGGCGAGTTCCCACAGAAGGGAGACCTCTTCATTGCTCCCAGTTCTCAAGTTTAGATTATAGGAAAGCTATCATCATTGTGCCTTTTCAAGGAGGTGGACTTGGAATACTTAACCTGAATAATTCACATGTAAATAAGACAATTTCTGGCTTGTCATTGCTTAGTGTAGAAATACATCATTATTTTAAACAATTGACTGGATACACTTAGTGCTTCAGTTTAACCACTGAAATTCTCAAGTCATGTAACTATGTATTCATTCTCTGTAAAAGCCTTTGTTGACAAGGTGAAGTATAAAAGCTTGGAGGTCAGACATTCTCTCAGCATTTCACTTTTGAGGTGACTTCTCTGGATTGCAGAATACTTAACCCCAATCAAGTCTGGTCTCCTCCACAAGAGAGTCATGCAAAGATTTACAGGTACTAGAATCATTTCAAGAAGCATTCCCTATTCCTCTAAGATTTTAAAGAACCCCAATATCATATCAAATATAGTATCCTAGGCCAAAATATCAGAATCATTAGCATATTTCCCATAGGTGTTTGTAGTTGGAGAATGGAATTATAAGTTAGAGTTTAATTTAAGATAAAGACGAGCAGTTTTTTTTTCTTTTTTTAATTTCTTTTTTTTTTTGAACATGAAATGCTTTTTTATAGCATGTTTTACAAGGGGAGGGGGTAAGAGGGTCCAGGTGGTGGAAAAGTACAAAATCTTCTTGGCCTGTGCCTTGAAACATGTCATGGTCTATATGGTACACTGCTTTGAATTATGATCTACCTGCAGTTCTTCAGAAGATATGGTACATTGCTTGAGTTATGGTCTCCCTGCTATTCTTAAGAAGACATGGTACTCTGCTTTGAGTCTATATGCAGTTGCTAAGCAGGATCTTGCAGTTGCCAAGCTTCAGAGGACATTGTGCAGGTGGGGAAAGGTAGGGGGTAAGGGTAAGGGCGAGGGTCCTGGCTTCTGGCATCTCCCCCTTCTCTGTTTAGTTAGAGAAGGCGTCTTATGTTCAATCCCAACTATGTGAGTTTTGAATTTGGATGTCTAATTATGGGGGGTCTTAGACAAGGTCACAACCCCAAAACACTGATGTGAGACGAGTCACATCGATGGTCGAAGGCTTTAGGCTGTCGACGATGGGCAACGTCAAGGGACTCTGATGTGGGTGAAAGGAGGGTGAGAGCCCTGTCTTAGGCCATGTAGGCTGCACCCACTCCCAGCACCACGCACTCCTTTTCGGCTGCATTGGGTGGGCCCCTGGGAAGTGGACCTACAATAATCCTGTCATTGGGCTAACTCACAGCCATCCTAGTCTCTTGTAAATGTTCAAGTTACCAACCATTTGTCACTTTGGTGTGTAATATTGTCATAAAGGAAGGCTCCCCAATGTTAGCGGCCATATCAAGGGTGGCCTTGGTTTAGGAAAAAGCCAATTTTTGTTGTGGTGATCAAGAGGCCAAGCTCTCTAGTGAGAGAAATGAGGGCAAAGCCAGGCATACCAGGAACCCTTCTGGAGGGTGTGGAAGTCTAGGGGTCGACCGTAGGGGGAGGCAGGGGAGCTGACAGCTGTGTCAGTCTCCTGCGGAGTCACTTCTGGATCCTCTGCAATTTTCAGCTGATGGTAATGAACTTCAACTGCCTTCTTGATGGCAGCATCAACCTGGTTCCGTGGACGACAGGTCACGGGCGATGATCTCTGTCTTGCTCAATCTTGATGTCGTGCGCACATCCTCTCAATGAGGGTCCGTCCGGATGGGTCCGTGCCTCGAGCCCCACGTCTGGGTGTCACTTGACCCGACCAGCGGGTCCTGGTTATTCGTGGGGGCGAGGAGGACTGCAACCTGCTATTCTTCAGAAGATATGACGAGCAGTTTTATTGTAGTCAATCCCAGGAAATCTTCCCATTCAAGGGGGAGAATATGCTACATCAAAAGGCTCTACATTACCAGAATAAATATTACTGAATTATATTATAATGAAACAACTTTAATTGAGGTACACATTCTATGTTTAGTTTAACAGAGAATGATACTCTTTATACACACACACACACACACACATACACACACACAAATGACTACTGGATTATCTAAATACACATGAGACCTACGTCTAGCATTCTTCCTTGATTCCATTAAGATAGACAACTACACACAACCCTGGTGGAAGAAGGAGTCATCTGTCCTCCAGCTCTACTTCTACAGCAAGTTAACAGGGACGGCATACAATTTTGTCATTGTCAATGTTGCTGTACCTAGAGAAATGTTATAGTAAGTGGTGCTCCTGTTTTCCCTTCAGAACCCTGGCCAACATCTGTGTGTCCCAACCTTAGGATATTAACAATTTCCATGCTCTGGAGTTACAAACTGAGAGTAGCTTGCCTTCTGTTTTGTCATTGTTTGAGATCATGAAAGAATGTATATCGCAGCATACAGGAAGCAGGTAAATGCTTTCCCTGAAAAATAGTATAGATACATATGATATGATACATGCCATAGTTTGTAACTGTTTAATTGTCCCTGAAGAGTAAGAGGGCATTTTCCAATGGGGATAATCAGCAAGAGGACCACTGATAAAAGAAACAGCATATGTATAGGAACTGAAGAGAGAACTTGGAGAAAACATTCCAAGAAGACAAACATATAAAAATCTAAGGGTTAACTCTAGTAGGAAAGGGTTCCAGTTGTGAGCAGTGAGCCATGTGCAGTACAGACAATCCTAGTTTTTGTCTTTCAGAGAAGGGTCTTAAGCAGCAAAGAGTTTAACCAGGTTAGCATTATACACTGACTATAAAGTAAAGATTATCACAACCAAAATATTCAGAATCCAAGTGTGTTGAACGACTCCTTGTCTTAATATTTACTTAACACAAAAGTACTATGACCATATTAACTTTGAATACAGGAAAATCTGCACACGCACACACACACACTTGTTTCCTTCTCTTGCTTAAGCATCTAAAGAAAGACACATTTTAAGATAAATATCATCAGACATCTTTTGGGATGACATTTCTGTAAAAGAATAAGATAAGGTACGTTAATTAGCACCATTACCCTCCTTAGTCAAACTACATATAATCACTTATGTACTGCAGAGATTGATAGAGTCGTGAGTTTTTAATTTCACACTAGGTACTGTTCTCTTCTTAATAATGAAAATATTGTCACATTTTCAGAATCCTTATAAATATTACATTGCTTTCAAATTCAGCATCTCATATAATCAACATGGCATCCAGGCCAGGATACAAGCATGTACTCAGGAACCAGACTTTCCCTCCCACTTTTATGAATACAGTACCAGGTCCATGCATTTAAACAGTCATAAAATAAGGTCAAATTTCTAGAACCTTTGTTTCCAGATTTGAGTTTATTGCAGTTTTCCACTGAATACTACATTCGTAGTAAATTCCTGAAGCTTGCAAACCTTTGTTATAATGACTAAGGAGTTTAGCAAGCAAGCTAATTCATTTTTGATTGACTGGCCAAGCTTGTCTCAAGGTCTCCATTCAATTCATGGTCTCAGACTCTGGGAAGGTTAGGTAAGGCAGATCATTATAACGACAAGCCCACTGGACACTTGGACCCTCACTGCAATCTTAGCTAATCCTTTTTCTTTCAAGGAGATTCTTTTCACACTGTCAGCTCCTCCTATGGCATTAAAGCTCTTCCAATAGTCTAGTTATGCTGGTTAGAATACTAGAATCATAACAAAATCCTTACATTTATATAGTAGTTTTCTCCTAGATACTGAATAAAATTTTTGTCAAACTGCTTGGCTCTGTGATAATTTCTCCTTTCTAATCCTCTGCATAGACCAAGTGGTAGCAGATGAAACACAAGGAAAAAAAGATGGCATTTAATCATGTAAGTAAAATTCCTGCCACTTGACAGTATCAAGGGTGGTTTATATAGGAAATATGCTGAAGGAGCTGGATACTAATTCCAAAATTTAATGCTACCAAAATATTGAATAGTTGAGGATTCTGAGTTTGCCTATGGGGTGGAAACTATCATTCTTCTGTGTACAACTAACACCATTTTGTAGCATGAAAAAGCTATAATAGCAAGCACTCGAATTACACAGTAGTCAAGCTGGATAATTAAATTTCCCTTCCAGAAAGAATATGTCCCTGCTGAGAAAACCTTATTGCATACTGCTGTTCGTGGTGTCCATTATTAAATTTGTAGGACATGTCCCCATATTATAAAGAATCACTTGAAAGTTATCATTACACAACCCAATAAGGTTAGGAAACGGAGGAAAACATTCCAGCAAAGTTTGAAGAGTGATGTGAGAGGCTCTCAGATTTACCTTACATAACAAGCTCTGACTCTCCTTCAGCAGCAAAGAGGACTACTGCCCAGAACTCTTGTTTTTTCTCCATAGTTGATAAACATGGAAAAGCAGTTGCTGTAGAAAGACCCTCAATACCCAAGAAGATTCTTCTCTGTTGATCCATGAGATGTTAAAGTTAGTTGTGTTAAGACTGCACAGAGAGAAGGTCTAATAATGACAGTGAAGCTATCAGTCCTGTGTTTGTTTAAAGAAATCAAACTTTTCCAGATTGCAATTTGAAGCACGTTATTTTGAATTATTTTTTCAAATGCTATGCACACACTGAAACACAGTTTTTTAATAAAATTTACATTTTACCTGGATGACAAAAAAATAATTTTCAGAAACTCTGATGGTCTCTCAAGATTTTGGGTGTAGTGGATATTCTTTGTGTTTTCTTTACAGAAAAAAAACCAACAAAACCCAAAATACTATGGACCTTAAATCATTCCTGATTCCCAATACTTAAGATAATGTAACACTGAGCCTCTTTAAATCCTCAACAGCATCCAGCTCAGACACAATGCTTCAGAAAATACATGAAAAGAATTTGTCAGTCACCAAAAATTACTGAATATTTTCAGTGTATTGTGCTGTGCACAGCAGAGGGAAAAATGCCTAAAGAATCCTGTAATGCTATTGGGGAGGAAAAATACACGCAGAAAATGTTAACAATTTCAAATATTCAGATATATTCAGTGTCTTAGAATCCACAATTAAGGCCAGAACTATCTATATAATCTCAGCATTTAAGGCTATTTACCACTTGCTTTGAGATTATCACAGTCAACTTTTTATGGTTCATTTATTTTTTCTCTATCACTTCATGTTGCTCTAAAATGGTGTTTTCCCATCAGTGAGATTAACACATAAATGTAGGATAATAAAAGTTAGGGAAAAAAACCTACAGTTTGCCAAATAAAAGACTTGAATATGGTATGTGTTCCCTAGGATTTTGCCTGCTCTATATAAAAATATTTATTGATTAAAGAATGTGCATCAAATTGTCTAAAATAGTAATATATTCTATTGGCAAATTCAGGATGAAATTTTAGACATGGATATTTTCCTTAATTAACCTAGAAGACTCAGTTAACCATCTGAAATAGTTGCTTTCTGGTTTGATGACTATACTTTTCACTTTGCCAAGGACTGTATTATTTCACTGTCTCTTGAGAAAACCTCAGTAGCTCACTGTAACACATGACAAGACCAAGTAATGTAGCATAATAAAATAAGACCTTTCACATATGAGCCCATACATACATTTCCATTCTCACTTTTGGCAGAGGTAGATGTGAATATTCGAGGTTAACTTTTGGAGGTAATGAAAACAGACATCCATATTTAGGTTGAGAATTAATATTTGGAAATTTTCACTTTTAAAAAGCCCCACGTTTGTACTTTGTTTAAAATACAGCATCTTAATATCACAATAAACTAGAGAGCTTCAATGTTATCAAAGAGTCAAGAGCACAAAACTGAATAAATCCTGCAGCTGATTGCTTTTTATTCGAATACAGCATCTATCATAGGAATAGAAATTCCAGACAGCTCATTATTAAACAGAAGATGAATAAAAGCAGACTGCATTTTATCTAGGTTACTCTGCTGATCAATCAGTTCAAACGAGACTTTCTATTATAGGGATATCAGCCACACTGGCACTTCAATTGCTGATGGATAGAAGAGAACATGATTAATTTTGGGTCACAAGAAAAAACCACAACAAACACTCACTTTTTAAAAACTTAGAAATCTCTTAAAAAGGTAAGTTCTGGGTAAGATATACAAGCATATATAGAATACCATTCTTTGAAAATTCCAGGCAAGTCTTTCTGGTACTCAAGTGATCTACCAGTAACACAGACTCTTATCTAACCATTTATAAGAATTTAGCTGGCCAATAACCTAACTCCAGGAATTAGGACTCATGACTAAATCAATCTAGGTCTCCCTATATCTGCCTTTCTATTTGATGTAGACAAATTAATAGGGATCTAATTACCCATGGCGTGGATGAGCTTGTGCTTCCTTGTAAGTTCTTCCCCGGGTGTACTCAGGTTGATCTCAAATGGGCAGTCCTCAGTGTGCTCCAAGTGACAGATCATGGTCAAGAACCAGCTGTTCACACATTTGATCAGCCACCAGGAAATCTTTCATGAGCTCTTAAATAAAGTATACGAAATGGTACTGGTGTTTGGTGACACTGTTTTTCATCTTCACATTTCTCACTGACAGGAAGTAATAGCCATCCATGGGAAGCCTGTCACATTGAATACAGCTCTTCAGCCACCAAGCGAGTCACAATATGGTCTCCCAAACCCTTGTAATATTCATAGCATTTGAGGGATATTTATTTCTAAAAACTATCTCAGGCCAAGAAGCACAAAGAGACACAGAGAGATTTTTATTATTTCTAGCATTTTTATTCAAATTCTAAATAACTATGAAAGCCAGTCCCTGATATTACTGCCATAATAATCACAAAAATTAAAGCAGAGTGTAATGGTCTTTCTATCATTAAAGTTAGATGGAACATAAGTGAAGAGATTTATCAATAGGTCTTTACAAAACTCATGCTCATTACCTGCATACAGTTCTTCCTTATTTCCTAATGTTTAGTCTTCTTGTTTAACTTTTCAACGTATTATACTATACCCACATCTATTTACATATACAGATACATCATTGCGTAGATTCAGCATATGAGGAAAAATGCAGTGTTTTTCTTTCTGAGACTATATGAGCCACCTTAATAAATACTTCATAAGTGAACATTTTTTGTGAAGTTTTTGTGATTACATTTTTCTCTAGAGATGAACACTATTCCATATTACATAGGTCAAAAATATCTTCTTTTCAGAAAGAAAAGATAAATAGCCTCTCTTTTTGTAACCATGGCCTTAGTTGAAGTTTGATAGTTTCTTTTCATGTCTTGATGAAAGACTACAAAATGCAACTTAATTTCTAAAGGTCATTGTCTACTGACGATCAAAAAGATAAATGTGAGAGAAATTATTTCATAGATGTATGTAATTAGAATTTGGATAATAATTATAAATATATTTGTTTAAACATATAAATCATATCATTTTCCACTTACTAACTGAAGTATTTGTTCATTTGCTGTTGCTTTAGTTTCTGGATATTATCTATCAGATGAGAAGATGGCAAGTATTCCCTCCACGCTCCTATTACTTGGAAGTCATCACATAATACAAATGAACTACCTTTAAGAAGACCAATATTGAGTGTATTCTCTTATGTGTGAAATTTTTTAAAGCATGAAAGTAGAAGATAAATTATTCAGGAATAGTAAGAGACCCAGAAGGAGGGAAAGGGGAAGAAATGTAGGGAGTGTCAGGTAAATACAATAAAAATACCTTGGATGCATGCATGAAAACGTCATAATGAAAACCAATATTAGAAGGGTAATCCAAAATACATAATAAAGGTAAACAAAATTCAACTTTAAGCTTCTCCAGATCTACACAAGATCATTCACAAAACCTCAAAATCTCAGTGATCTCCAACCTCAGTACTTTTACATGTTGGGTTGATAATTCTTATGAATGGCAGGCCTTCACACTATAGACTATCAGTATCCTTGCCTTGGTTCTCTACATCCCAGGAGCCTCCTGCACACGGATTCCAGGATGTGACTATTAGGGTAGTGGAAGTCTTCAGACATTAACAAATGTTGCTTAGGAGACAAAATCATTCTTGGTTGATAATCATTAGTCTAAGAAATTAAAGAGAGGATCCTTCCATTCTTTTAAAAGATATGGAATAAGGCCTTTCCTAAATTTTCCATAAAATAACAAACAAAGTTAAAACTTTTATTGTTACATTATTGAATGTTTTGAAGAATGTAAGTCAAGATCAACTTAGAGATTTATATATAGCTTTCACCATCTGATTGCCAACCGCTAGTTTTTAATGGAGGGGGGTTGTTGTTTTGGGGGATTTTTGTTTTGTTTTGTTTTGTTCTGTTTTTTGCCAGGGCCCCACACATTTCTTACATAAGATCGAATTCCCTACCATTGATGATGTTCTGAATATATTTTTCCTCAAAAATTGAAGCTTCTAAGTAGATTTAAAAAAAGAATTTCCCATCTACCCTGTGTCATTATTAGATATGCCATTTCTTTTCAAGACAAGCAGCAGCAAAAGTGCCTATCAGGATAGGTTATTGACACCAGGAATTCGGATTGGGCAGCATTTGCACACAGTCATTAGCTGTGAGTTGAGACTTGAGTTTGCAGGCTATTCCCATGAAAACCTGACCTCTTAAAAGTTCATGATTAAAAAACAAACAACTATCATTTATATTGTTACCTTCTACTCATCTGTATAGCTATTTTCCTAAGTATAACTTTTAAAAAAAATCAATTAAATCCAAACAATAATCAGCCCATCATCATTCTTTTGTAGCTTACTCATGTTTTGCTAATACCATGTATACACCATTCATAGTTTGTTGTCTTTTTTATAGGGTTTTACTCCAGAATGAGTTAGCCTGCCATGATCAGAATCTTCTTCCAAATGGGAAGCACCCATCATCTGAACACACATCCATCACGTTCACTCAATCTGGAGCAAATGCAAAACAACCAGAAAAATTTGGAGAAGTCAAGGTTTATATATGTGACACAGTACATTCTAGACACAAAAAAACACTTAAACATTTTTCACCCCACAAATTAATGGAGTAGAGGAATGAGGGAGGCAGGAAATGAGACCAAAAAATAAAAGATAGATTAGTCTTGATGATAGATAGATAGATAGATAGATAGATAGATAGATAGATAGATAGATAGAT
>NW_021604670.1:3773299-3800183 GCF_004785775.1 Grammomys surdaster
GATAGATAGATAGATAGATAGATAGATAGATAGATAGATAGATAGATGTGTGTGTGTGTGTGTGTGTGTGTGTGTGTTATGTGTATATTCTGAAGGGATCCTAAAGAGCAGACTCACAAATACTGTTTTTCCACTTAAACTGAGTCTGAAATGACCATTTCCACTCAGAAGTTATTTAAAGACTTTAATTCTAGAAGGTAGATAAAAGCTCAGATGTGCAGAGCACTGGCTACTCTACTAGGAAACACACACCCAAATTCTCAGCACCCACACTGGAGCTCACAACTACCTGTAACTCTAGTATCTGGTGATCTCCTGCCCATATTTGGCTCCCAGAATTACTAGGAATGCACAGGATGCATAGACAAAACAGCCATACACATTAAATAGTAAGACAAAAGCATAAAAACTTTAACTTCAAAAGATTAAATTTGCTTGAAGCTTTGTAAAGACAACCTTTATAGTCCCTAATTCCTTAAATTTCATTCATAGAAGCCAATTTTAGCCAGGTGGCATGTTCTATTAGTATTTCATAGACATTAGCAGGATCCACTCTAAATTTCTATCAACTGTTCTTCTATACTATTCAGGTAAGGAATTGTTTTAGTTTTAATAGTTGTATAAATATACTTGATTTTAAGAAATAAGAAAACATAACATTTTATGCAATAAATAATATTCATGAATAATAATGAAGGTTAACAAAATATTTTGGAATGTTAATCCAAATAGAGAGTTGTATTCATTTTGAAAATAAAATATGTTATAAAAATAAATAAGTTATATAAAAAAGATTGATCTAAGAACAAGTTTATTTTATTTTTATAAATAACTTCCAAATTATATCATTTTGTGCTTGAATTCTATTTTTTCAATTAACTTATAAATGCACACACACATAGTGTACACACATATACATACAGCACATAGTACAAACATATTGACACATGCACCCCAGTAGATTATATTATCCAAATATATCAACAATTAATTCTAATGTGTATTGTCTAAATTCACCCATTAAAACAGACTGTCAGTGCTTTGATATTGTTTACTAAGATCTAACTATATGTTGTTTATAAGAGGTCTCTTTTATAAAATACATAGATATTCATATTTTCAAAAGAGGTGAGTTTTAATGTCACGTATATCAGGCAATTGAGAAGTCGACCCTTAATACTGCATTTTCCAGAAAAGTTAACATGATTAAAATGTAAAAGCATAGGATAACCAGTAAACCTAAAATAACTCTGAATTGATTGCAATAATATAGGAAAATACAAGCCATAGTAAGATGAAATGAAAGAAACCCTGGAAAAGCAAACGAGTACTTCCAAACAAGAAACTTCTTGAGAATAAAAATAAAGTGGCCAGTTATACACAAAAATATAGCTCTTAATGCCTACATCAAAAGCTGACAGAATTTCTATGAGGCTTGCTCTCAGTTGGTGACCTTAACTTCTTTTATTTTCAGAAATTTGTGTAAGAAGAGCAGGAAGAAACCAGCAAGAGCAGGGTTGGCCTAAGGAGTACTATCAATCAATTTGACCAAATTTACATTTATAGAATTGTCTGTCTAGCCACAATAGAATACACATTCTTCTCTCATGAAATATTCATAAAGACAGACTATATGTGGGAGCTATAGAGCAAACCTTAACAATCTTAAAAGAACAGAAATAATCCAGAGGCCAATATTGAATTACATCAAAAGATAAAGCATGCCTAAAAAAATCAAAAAAAAAAAAAACCAAATGGAGGTAAAAATAATCATATACCTCAAAGCACATGAACCAAACAAAAGCAACAAGTATAAAATTTTAATTGAATTTATAAAAATAAAAGCCTAAATTATCAAAATTTAGACTGCAGTAAAAGCAATCTTTAGTGGACTATTCATAGAATCAATAAGGTGTATGTGATAAAAGTGTGTTATACGCGTGTGTGAAAATAAAGTCCAGTTTTAGACAACTAATAAACACTAACAAAAAAGTTCAAATATTTTCAAAGAATGATCTAAAATTAGTAATCTAAACTTCAATACTGAGAAAATAGAAGAGCAGTCCAAGCCTGAAGCTAGAACAAAAGAAATAATAAAAATTGAAGCACAGATTAAATATAACAGAGGAAAAACTATAAGTTGAGCAGAAACAGATCTTATTCTCTGTAAAGATCAATAAGATTAATAGACCCCTGGTGAAGCTAGCCAAGACACAAAAGAGAGAAGACACAAATCTGCAACATTAGAAATGAAATGGAGACATCTACTCTTAATCACTTGGACACTGAACATGTAATAAAGAAACAACAATGTAGCTACATTTTTATTAAGAATATAACCTACCAACATCCATACAAAGAAATGTGATAAAATAAAATGTTGGACCACGGTGTTTGAGTATAATAATGGCCTATTTGGGGAACATGTTAGAGGAGAGCCAGAGAAAAAGTCAAAGCTAAAGTGTGGAGAGGCATGCTATCAAACCGTGTTCGCTGGACATAGCAGGGTCATTGTGAGTTCATGACTCACTTCAGTTATGGCTATCTCCACAAAACCTGTACAAGACTAGGTACATCATCATTCCATCACATATGTGAAAGGGGCTCAGGAACCCACAGCCTATCCTAGGTAGTCTCTAGGAAGTTAATGGTCACTTGGACAAGACAGTGCCATCTTTGTGTTGTAGCTGCTGCTAAGTTGTCTGTGTTCTGATTGTCAAGCCACAACTCATGCAAGGACTAATAAACTCAGTGGTTAAGAGCACAATCCTCAGATCAAATGAGGTTTTATGGGATGGAAGAAGGGCTTCAGCAAGAAGAAGAGCGAGAGATAGGAGAGGATAATGGGGATTGAATATGATCAAAATTCACTGTATATGTGTATGGAATTCTCAAAACATAAAAAGAAATGGTTCAAAACAAATTGCAGGGAAAATTGGCAAGTAAACAATGAAATAGTAATGAATAACTTTTTTATAAAAACTAAACCTAAAAAATAACACCAGGCCCAGGTGGATTTCTTTTGAACCTTACCAAACATTTAAGGGAAAAAAAATGATGTCAGCTCTCTTAAATGTCTTATCAAGTGTACCAAAAGAGAAAACATTTGTAGTTAATTCTATGAGACCAGCATTATCTTAATATTTAAATGAGACAAAGTCATCATAAGACAGAAATGTTCCAGACAAGTATAACTCAAACAAATGCAACAAAAATTCTCAGAAAAATCTTAGCTAACCGATTCCAAAAATTCATGAAATTATTACAAAACACAACTGTGTGAGAATGATTCCATGTGGAATGTTACTCCAACATTTGAAAATGAATCAATACAACCCACTGCATGAACAGAAGAGAAAACATATGATCATATCAATTAACACCAGAAACGTATTTGACATAATCAAATAGCCTTGCATGATAAGCACTTAGATGACTGGAAATAGATAACAAAACATAGCTCTCATTGCCAAGGAAATGGGGAAATTTTATGGTGAACCAAATGTGAGTGTCATTTGCCTAGGACACAGACTCAGGTTGCTCTGGATGTAGGGTCTCAGTGTGGAAGTGTTTACATGAGCTTTTATAGTCATAAAGCAAACAGCAGTTGTAAATCAATGGATTGACCTAACACATTGTGGAGTATAATAGGTAGGTAGGTAACATTAAAGAGGGGAAATTCTTCCTGTAGTTCTCAGGTGTTTCCTAGTGACATTTTTAGCTTTAGGTTTGGCAGTAACTAATAATATTTTAAATGAATAAGTTCCAAAAGTCTTCTTAGCTAGTCAAATGCATGTTATGTCAGATATAAAACTGGATGATGAGTGGCTATCAGGAGACTGATGGAGTCTCAAATAATTTTGCCTCTCAGTTTACAATATTCTGACTCTCACAATCATGGAAGTTAGAATCAGTTTGTAGAATACAGTAAATAGGTATGGCTATTCTCTTAATGCTCTTATGTGCATAGGTTCTATTTTTAGACAAGAAAGTATTGCATTTCGTACATATAAAGACCAGATGCTCATTTATGGCCAACATCCCTAAGAAAGCTCATTCCTGAGACCTGAAAACTAAGGCTAAATATACAGCAAAGACTCTGAATCCTGTTAATGTTATCTATCAATCTATCTTGTTCGTTCTATCTATCTATCTATCTATCTATCCATCTATCTATCTATGTATCTATCTATCTATCTATCTATCTATCTATCTATCTATCTATCATGATCTACTCTGCATGCTTTCTCTTTATGCCTTTGTGTTCCATACATATATGAAGCTGGCAAGTAAAACAGCTTTTTAACCAGACTGAATATTATCGTCTAATATCTCACTATACACTTTAAGCAGGCTGGCTCTCTGTTTCCCTATTATGTGTATAGCCAGTTACACATCACAAAATATTTTACTTAGTATTTGATGTGCTTTAAATAATTTTTTGTCTTTAAGCTTTGTTTTACTTCCTTCTTGCTAGTCTGACGCTATAGACACAGACCCACAAAGAGACTCTATTTTAACTTTAAGAAAGATTAGTCTTCATTGTACAAATTGTTGGAAGTCTTATTTGTGACTAACACTTTCATTTGTTCTATTACAGAATCCAATTTGGGGATTTCATGTGTCTATGTATCTATATGTCTCTCTTTAAATATTAACCCTTCATTAGTGTATAATTTTCTTTATTATTTTTAGCAAATACAATTTGTATTAATATCCATGGTCTGATACCTAAACCTCAGTAATGTCCTTTTTGTCCTAGCATTTGAATAGTTTTGATTTTCAAGAAACATGAATGTGACTACCACTGAAAACTGGTTGGATTTGTACAATTGGGCTATAAAGATTCAGTCCAAAAACTTTGAATATTCTCAAGACAAAAGAGTAAAAGATACTCTGAGTTAGCATAGCCTGAGTGTGCTATATTGTTCCCCAGAACTTAGGCCTCACCACCTCAGTACATGTGGCATCTGGAATTTGAGCCCATCATATTGTTCCAATATATTGAGTGTGTGTGATCACTGAGTATGGTCAGGTCCAATACTATAGGATATGTAGCCATATGTCCAAGGCATATGATTATCAGAACAGATTATTTACAAGAGGCAAAAGACTGACTGTAATAACAATGGATGTTTTATGCCTTTCAATATCAAAAGCACCAAGTAATCTAATTTATTTGATTCAGTTAATATGCCTTTTCTTTTTTCTCATTGAAAAGAGACACAGCCAGTCAAGCTTGGTGGAACAGGCCATTACTTCCAGCACATAGTAAGCAAACAGATCTTTGTGAGTTTAAGGTCTCTCTGGTCTACATAGAAACTTGCAGGCTGGTCTTAGTTTTTACTCATTTGGTTCTTTGTCTCTCAAGAATTAACTAAAGAAAAAGATGTAAAGTCAAAGGATTTAGTTAAATTCCTTTATATAATATATAATATCACCATTTGGAAGAAACTGCTTATACAATTATTTGAGAATTTTGTAGAACAGATACTAGTTTTATGGGAAAACAAATGATGTTTTCCAAATGGAGTAAATCTATCAATTTAGAACTAACAAGAGTGTCTTAGGCCAAAGCAGCCAAAATCGTCTGTCAGTTTTAGATCATAGGCAGAATAAAATCTGTACAATAGGTTAAATTTTACAAATACATATAAATATTTGTACATAAAAATAGATTCCAAAATCACTATGCAATTCAGAAGCAATTCTCCAAATAAGGAGTATTTCTTTTAAATAGATTCTCACTTCCTTTGGATGGCAGATTGCACATAAAGAAGACCCCAGCCCCACTACTAGGTTCTGCTAAGTTCTTATTTTCATGAAATGATTTATTCAAGGGACATAGATGGTTTAAGCAGAAGTTTATTTAGCAAAGTTAAACAAAGCAGGTTAAACAAAGACATTGGAATAGGCTATCAAAGACAAAGAGTAGCCCACTGGGGTCTGTGTTGTGAATTTTAAAGGTTTTATAAACGCTTATGAGGTAGGTGGCATAGTCATGCAGTCAGGTGAACTCTCTTCTCCAAATCATGGAGAATTGGTGTCTCTTTTAGGACATTTCTTTCCATATTGCTCAATAAAATCCCTGAAAAGGATAGGTATCCAAAACACGGTGCAGGGGATACTGTAAAGGCATCAGGACTTATAAGGATGCAGAGGGTGGGGAGGTGGGAGTGGAAGGGTAGGTAGGGGTACATCCGCAGAGAAGCAGTAGGAGGGGTTAGGGGATAGGGGGTTCCTGGGTGGGTGGGGGATGGGGTAAGGGGACAACATATGAAATGTAAATAAAACATCCAATAAAAAAATACATAAAAAAAAACACAAGAATGGAGAAGTCCCCTGGTATCTTCATTTCTAGTATAAGGGCCAACTGTGGCTTTAAGAATGCTTAACCACAAGGAGCTATTCTGACAATAGCAGGTATCTTAGAAGAAGCTACAACGTCCCTCAGTTAATTAATATCTAACTTCTAGACTACTCAGTGTTAATGAGAATCCATACAAAGAGTAGTATGACATTTACATTTTTCTGTGAGGCATTTGGATAAATTCTAATTGTCATAATTCCAATGTCTCATAAACAGAAAGTATAAGACATATGATCCTTGTACTCAAAGTCCAGACTTTGCAAATGTTAAAACCTTATTGTCAGTATAAAATTGTTGTGGAGTCCCTATCCCCTCAGGGTTCCTCAATCCTTTCCCTAGCCCTTCCCCAAGACTTCCTGAGCTCCATCTAATGTTTGGCTGTGATTCTCTGCATCTGTTTCAGTCAGCTGCTGGGTAGAGCCTCTCAGAAGACAGTTATGCTAGGCTCTTACTGAAAGAGCACAACAAAGTACTATCAACAGTGTCAGGGATTGGTTCTTGCCCATGAGATAGGTTTCAAGTTAGACCAGTCATTACTTGGTCATTCCCTCAGTCTCTGCTCCATTTTTGGTCCCTCCATATCTTGTAGGGAGGACACATTTTGGGTGGAAGGCTAGGGTGTGTAGACTGGTGTCTTTATTCTTCCACTGGGAGTCCTGCCTGGCTACAGGAGGTGGCCACTGCAGATTCCATATCCCTCACTGCTAGGAAGCTCTGCTAGAGTGAGACTCATTGACACTCTGAAGCCTTCCCTCCCACTCCAGGTGTCTAGCATGCCCTAGAGAGGCTTCCACCCCCTACTCCAAACTCTCACATCCCCCAACCAATGCTAACCCCTAACTCCTACTGATTTTTGTTCACTCTGACTTGTCTGGCATCAGTGGGAGAGGTTGTGCTTAGTCCTGCAGTAACTTGAGGTTGAGGTGCCAAGGCAGACTGGGAACCTCTTTATCAGAGGAGAAGGGGAGTGGGAAGAGGGACAGGAGCTGTGTGAGGTGGGGACTGGGAGGAGGGGGGATGCTATCAGGATGTAAGTGAACAAATAAAAAGAAAAGAAAGAAAGAAAATTGTTTTAGATTTATACAGTACATTTAATTTTGGCCTAATGAATTTAAAATAATCTCCAATTCACATATTTCATCAAACACATATGATGGTTAACTGTTATCTTTCATAAAACTTAATACTGAGTATAGCCTTTAAGGTTGATGCTTATATACAATTTTAATAAGAATTCTCTTTAAAACAAAATTTTATTTTAATACATTAAAAAAATCTCAACTAAAATAATTATTTTTCTTTTATCCAGTTTTTATAAAATACATTTTATAACTCTATTGCTATCACATATATGATTATATGATGTGTATCTTTTACTTCATTTTTGCTAAATTTCTAGGATTTAGAAAAACATCATTTCTGTTTTTACTTTTGAGAATTTCATATACGAGTATGGTGCTTACATTCTCTTCCCTCTTTCATTTCTTAAATATCTCCCATGACTCTTACTCCCTAAACTTATCACCTCATCTTTAATTATTATTGTTTCATATGCACACACACAACTTATTCAGTCCATTTACTGTTTCATGTATAAATGTACATTTGTATAGTGCCTTAGGATTGCAGAACCTATCAGGAGCCTTAACTCTGTAGAAAACTAATTGTCTCTCACACAGCAGCCACTGATTGGTTGAAGCTCCTCATTTAGGAGTCCAGTAATGTTAAATTTCTAGCATCTACATTGGCAAGTTGAAAGGCCATTAATTTTCAAGAAGCTTACAGAACACCAAATAGATTGAACCAGAAAAAAAAATCCTCGTGTCGTATAATAATCAAAACACAAAATACACAGGACAAAGAATATTAAAAACAGTAAAGGAAAAAGGCCAAGTAGCGTATAAAGGCAGACCTATCAAAATGACACCAGACTTCTTAACAGAGACTCTATAAGCCCGAAGATCATGGAAAGATGTCATGCAGACCCTAAGAGAACACAAATGCCAACTCAGGCTACTATACCCAGCAAAATTTTCAATCACTATAGGAGGAGAAACCAAGATTCTCCATGACCAAACCAAATTTAAACAATATCTCTACACTAATCCAGCCCTACAGAGAATACCAAAAGGAAAACTCCAACACAAAGAGGGAAACTACACCCAAGAAAAAAATTAAGAAATTAATAATCTCACCCAAAACCCAAAAGAAGAGGACCACACAAACATAAAAGTACCTCTAACAACAAAAATAACAGGAACCAACAATCATTGCTCTTTAATATATCTCAACATCAATGGACTCAATTCCCTAATAAAAAAGATATAGACTAACAGGCTGAATACATAACAGAACCCAGCATTTTGCTGCATACAGGAAATATACCTCAGTGATAAAGACAGATACTACCTCAAAGGCTAGAAAAAGATATTTCCAAGCAAATGGTCCCAAGAAACAAGCTGGAGTAAGGATTGTAATACCCAATAAAACAGATTTTCAAACAAAAGTTATCAAAAAAGATGGGGTGGGACACTTCATATTCATCAAATGAAAATCCACTAAGATGAACTCTCAATCCTGAATATCTATGTCTCAAATGCAAGGGCTCCCACATTTGTAAAAGAAACATGACTAAAGCTCAACACACACATTTAACTTCATACAATAACAATGGAAGACTTTACTACCTCACTCTCACCAATGAACACATCATGGAATCAGAATCTAACAGAGACACAGTAAAACTAACAGAAGTAATAAACCAAATGGATTTAACAGATATCTACAGAACATTTCACCCTAAAGCAAAAGAATATACCTTCTTCTCAATACCTCATGATATCGTCTCCAAAGTTGACCCTATAATCAGATACAAAACAAGCCTCAAACAAATACAAGAAGACTGAAATGATCTCATACATTCTATCATATCACCATGGATTAAAGCTGATCTTCAGTAACAAGAAAAACAATAGAAAGCTCACATACTCATGGAAACTGAACAAGTATCTACTCAATGATAACTTTGTCAGGGAAGAAATTAAATATTTTCTAGAATTTAAGACAAAATGAAGACACAGCATACCCCAACTTATGGGACACAGTAAAAGCAGTACTAAGAGGAAAACTCATAGCACTAAGAGCCTTCATAAAGAAATTGTAGAGACCACACACTAGCAACTTAACAGCACATCTGAAAGCTCTAGAACAATAAGAAGCAAACACATCCAAGAGGAGTAGAGGACAGGAAATAATCAAACTCAGAGATGGAATCGATCAATGAGAAAGAAAGAGAAGGATACATAGAATCAACAAAACTAGGACCTGGTTCTTTGAGAAAACCAACACTAGATAAACCTTTAGCCAAACTAACTGAAAGGCACAGAGATAGTATTCAAAGTAACAAAATCAGAAATAAAAAGGGAAACATAAGAACAGAAACTGAGAAAATTCAAAAATCATCAGATCCTACTACAAAAGCCTATACTCAACAAACCTAGAAAATCTAGATGAAATTTATGAGTTTCTAGACAGATAGCATGCACCAACGCTAAATTAGGAACAGATAAACTATCTATACAGTCCCATAACTCTTAAGGAAATAGAAGTCATTAAAAGTCTCCCAACCAAAAAAACATAGTGCCAGATGGTTTTAGTGCAGAATTTTAACAGACTGCAAAAGAAGACCCAATACCAATACTTCTCAAATTATTGCACAAAATAGAAACAGAAAAAACATTACCCAATTTGCTCTATGAAGCCACAGTTACTCTGATAGTTAAGCACACTAAGAACCAACAAAGAAATAGAACTACAGCCAAATTTCACTTATTAATATCGATGCAAAAATACTCAATAAAATTCTCACAAACTGAATCCAGGAAAATATCAAAATAATCCCTTACCATTATAAAGCATGGTTCATCCCAGGGATGGAGGGATAGTTCAATATTCACAAATCCATCAATGTAATACACCATATAAACAAACTCAAAGAAAAAAATCACATGATCATCTCATTAGATGCTGAAAAAGTCTTAGACAGAAGTCTGAATTCCTCTTTTAGATTTGCTTAAGTTCTGTAAACTTAAAAAGGGGAATACAATGGTATAAGCCTATAGGAAACTTATTATGTAAGTATACAACGTATGTATTAATGAAATACAGTGGATTATGTGTATTTGTCTGTGTGTGTGTGTGTGTGTGTGTGTGTGTGAGAGAGAGAGAGAGAGAGAGAGAGAGAGAGAGAGAGAGAGAGGCTGAAACAAAACCTTTGGAGGGAACTTATTATATAAGCATACAACATATGTGTGAATGAAGTACAATGGATATATATAAATATATTCTATCTATATCTATTCCATATATATGCTCCATATATTCCATAAATATTCCATATATATACATATTCTATATACATATTCCATGTATATATTCCATGTATGTATTCCATGTTTATTCCATATTTATTCCAAATATATTCTGTATATTTGTATATATGTAGAAAGATGATAAGACTTTCGTTTCTACCTGATTCTTAAGACAAAGTAATACAGAGTAACAAATTATTAATTTCAAAATGAGTGCTTAATCAAAATTATAACAGAATTAAAGAATTTAAGATCAAGTGTTTATTTGGTTTGTCCTGAAAACATTTTGTTGTTGCTGTTGTAAATCTTTCGTATCCCTCATAGATTATATTTTTAAATTTTTTTTCTTTTATATGTTTTCTTTAGTTCCAAACCAGTTTGAGTAATTAACTCTTGCATGACTATGCTTTAGCTAAAATGGGGTTAAAATAGAAATCTGTCACTGGGGAAATTTAGGTATATTTGGGTTCTTAGTCTCCTTAATAAAAGGATTTTCAAACATACCTAGATTAATAAATTCTTAATAAAAGGATTTTAAACATACCTTTTCACAAAAGAATTTTCAAATATACCCAGTAAGAAGCTCAAGGACTCTTTTCCTAGCATTTAAGGAAAACAAAACAAAACATGAGCAGCAACAACAACAGAGCCTGCAAGCTGTAAGTCTTGAAGGTGACTAGGAGGAGAAATATGGAGGAGAGAAGGAAAAACCCTTTTCTTGTTAGTTACTCCAGCATTTCAGCAAGGGAGGTTAAGGACAAAAGAGGAGGAAGGGGTAGCTGAGGAGAATGAGCAAGGAAGCCCAAAGTGCCAGAGAAAACAGGCAGAGTCTGTGTCCAGTATCTGAAAGAGCTAGAGATGAAGAAAAAGAAAAAGCTATACTTCCCTCAGTCTAGACTCAGAAAATGGGCAGGAATAATGTATACCAAGCAGAGGGCTGAGAAGACAGAATGTATTACCTCGTTAAATAGATAACTGTTTTCCCAATCTTTCTAGCAAAACTTTATCCTCCTTAAAGAGATAAGTCATTGTCTTAAATGTTTACTCACCTTGGACTCTGTGAACAGCAGAATGTCACAGAAGAGTCTCCACCCCCTTCCGCTACTCCTACCCATGAAGGCAATTATTAGTGATGAAAGGCTGAATACTGGAGCAGAAGTCATTATCTTGTAGGGATGACACTGATCCCCTGAAACAAAGACAGCTATAAGGACTTCTTCAGATTCCAGAACCATATTTGTGACATTGATGAGACCAGACATTAATTACACACATTTTTTATCTCTGTTCCCCCAGTTTTCCATTCATTGAAAACTAAAGCTGATGACCTTACCCCATGTATTGACTCTTCCCGGTGTTGTCTTGTTGAACAAAGTTCTTCTTTGTGCTTTTCACTGCACCTCAGGTCTTTACCTAATGTATTAGGAAGGAATGGCTGACCTTAATCCACGGTGAGTGACAAAATTTTGTCAAAAACTCCAACTACAGTATAATAACTTTACAAAATATACATACATCAAAACACTACACTTTATTCAATTACTCAGTGGTTTATTATAATTTATGCTCTTCTATAGGACCTGAATTTAATAACCAGCACTTAAAACCAAATAGCTCACGAATACCTTTAACTCCAGCTCCAGGAAAACCAACAGCCTCTTCTGGTAAATGTAGTCAATATAAATATATGACATATACTCTCTCACACACAGACAAACACACACACACACACACACACACACATGTAGATAGGAGGGAAAAGAGAGAAAAGAAGAGAGATGGAGGCAGGGAGGGAGAATAAATCAAAAATAAAGTTTAAGTCAAGCAACATGGCTCAGTGGGTAAAGTAGCATGTTGCATAGGATTAGAGAAATCTGTGTAAAGGCAGAAAGAAAGAATTAACTCCACAAAGTATTCTTGGAGCTACACACTTAATTGCATATGTGCACAGATAAAGAGAGGGGGAATCATAAAAATAAAATTTAAGTCAGGCAAGATGTTTCAGTAAGGTAAGGGCAACAAGTATTGTGGAGCCACCATTCCTCTTTGATATCTATTTCTTTTCTTACCTCAGGATTCCTGCCTTGATTTAGATCCTGCCTTGACTTTACTCAATGATAAACTGTGATTCTGACATATAACTCAAACAAACCCTTATCTCCTAAAGTCAGTCTTGGTCTTATCACAAAAATAAAAAGCACACTAACATACATAAACTAAACGTTTCCTTTTAGTTAAAAGCAAAATACTTAGCAAAGTATTTTATAAAATTCTCTAAGTGAATTTTGTAGTCAATATAACACAAAACAAAATAAAGTTTTTGTATTTCCCAATTTATTGTGGTTTTTAAATGTATGTTCTATTATATACATTTTATATTATATTTTAAAAATAAAAACCTCAAATAAATAATATAACACTACACATTAAAGGACAACAAAATAAAAGCATGAAGAGCCAAACATTAAAACATGAAAGTAAATAATAAAGATTAGGGAGGAAATTCATGAAAAAGAATCCAGGAAAATAAAAGAAAAGATAAACTAACTCTTGGTTTGGAGAAAGTTAACAAAGTTATAAACCTTAACAATACAGATTAAGCAAAAGCTAAGTTAATGAGGCTAATAATAAAAGATGAGCAGTGAGATTAAAGCCGAAGAATATGGAGTATAATAAAATGTTACTGTAAACAACTGTATACCAAATAAATGAATGACCTTGAAGAAATCAATAAACTCTTAGATGTGATCAACTTAATAAGACACAGCTTTGGAGGAATCAAACATCTGGGATAAGCAATAAGAAGTGAAGACATTTTTCATTCTTCTACATGTTGTCCTCCAGTTGAACCAGCACCATTTGTTGAAAATGCTGTCCTTTTTCCACTGGACAGTTTTAGCTCCTTTGTCAAAGATCAAGTGACCATAGGAGTGTGTGTTCATTTCTGGGTCTTCAATTCTATTCCATTGATCTTCCTGCCTGTCTCTGTACCAATACCAGGTAGTTTTTATCACTATTGCTCTGTAGTACAGCTTGAGGTCAGGGATGGTGATTCCTCCAGAAGTTCTTTTATTGTTGAGAATAGTTTTCGCTATCCTGGGTTTTTTGTTATTCCATATGAATTTGAGAATTTCCTTTTCTAACTCTGTGAAGAATTGAGTTGGGATTTTAATGGGGATTGCATTGAATCGGTAGATTGCTTTTGGCAAGATGGCCATTTTTATTATATTAATCCTGCCAATCCATGAGCATGGGAGATCTTTCCATCTTCTGAGATCTTCTTCAATTTCTTTCTTCAGAGACTTGAAGTTCTTGTCATACAGGTCTTTCACTTGCTTGGTTAGATTCACACCAAGGTATTTTATATAATTTGCAACTATTGTGAAGGGTGTCATTTCCCTAATTTCTTTTTCAGTCTGTTTATCTTTCATGTAGAGGAAGGCTACTGATTTGTTTAGGTTGATTTTATAACCAGCCACTTTGCTGAAGTTGTTTATCAGGTTTAGGAGTTCTCTGGTGGAAGTTTGGGGGTCACTTAAGTATACTATCATATCATCTGCAAATAGCGATATTTTGACTTCTTCCTTTCCTATCCCCTTGTACAAAGCTCAAATCTAAGTGGATAAAGGACCTCCACATAAAACCAGATACACTGAAACTAATAGAAGAGAAGGTGGGGAAAAGCCTCGAACACTTGGGCACAGGGGAAAAGTTCCTGAACAGAACTCCAATGGCATATGCTCTAAGATCGAGAATTGACAAATGGGACTTCATAAAATTGCAAAGTTTCTGTAAGGCAAAGGACACTGTCAATAGGACAAAATGACAACCAACAAATTGGGAAAAGATCTTTACCAATCCTTCATCTGATAGAGGGCTAATATCCAATATATACAAAGAACTCAAGAAATTAGACTCCAGGCAACCAAATTACCCTATTAAAAAATGGGGTATAGAGCTTAACAAAGAATTTTCAACAGAAGAAACTCGAATGGCCGAGAAGCACCTAAAGAAATGCTCGGCATCCTTAGTCGTCAGGGAAATGCAAATCAAAACAACCCTGAGATTCCATCTCACACCAGTCAGAATGGCTAAGATTAAAAACTCAGGTGATAGTAGATGCTGGCGAGGGTGTGGAGAAAGAGGAACACTCCTCCATTGTTGGTGGGACTGCAAGATGGTGCAACCACTTTGGAAATCAGTCTGGCGGTTCCTCAGAAAATTGGACATAGCATTACCTGAGGATCCAGCTATACCACTCCTAGGCATATACCCAGAAGATGCTCGAACATATAACAAGGACATATGCTCAACTATGTTCATAGCAGCCTTATTTATAATAGCCAGGAGCTGGAAAGAACCCAGATGTCCTTCAACTGAGGAATGGATTAAAAAAATGTGGTATATTTACACAATGGAGTATTACTCAGCTATTAAAAACAATGAATTTGAGAGGTTCCTAGGCAAATGGATGGAACTAGAAATTATCATCCTGAGTGAGGTAAGCCAATCACAAAAGAACACACATGGTATTCACTCACTGATTATTGGATATTAGCCCAGAACCTTAAAATGCCCAAGATGCAACTCACAGGCCACATGAAGTCCATAAAGAATGAAGACCAAGTGGGGGTGATTCGGTCCTTCTTAGAAGGAGCAACAAAATACTCAAGGGAGCAAATATGGAGACAAAGCGAGGGACAAAAACTGAAGGAGGGGCCGTCTGAAGACCTTTCCACCTGAGTATCTATCCCATGTGCAGTCACCAAAGGTAGATGCTGATGTGGAAGTCAGGAAGTGCATGCTGATAAGAGCCTGATATGGATGTCTCCTCAGAGGCCTTCAAGAGTCTGACATATTCAGAGGCAGATGCTCACAACTAGCCATTGAAGTGATCATGGGGTTCTCAATGGAGGAGTTAGAGTGAAGACTGAAGGAGCTGAAAGGATTTGTGGCCCCATGAGGAGAGCAACAATACCAACCAACCACAGCTCCCAGGGTCTAAACCACCAGCCTGGGAGCACTTATGGAGGGATCCAGGGCCTTAGCTGAATATATAAGAGTGGAGGGCCCTGCTGGGCACAGATGGAAGATGAGATCCTTGACCTCATGAAGGCTGGACGCCCCAGGGGGTGGGAGTTTTGAGGGTGGGGAGGTGGGAGTGGGGGGGTAGATAGAGGTTACATCCACAAAGAAGAAGGAGGAGGTGTGAGGGGATTGGGGGTTCCTGGGTGGGTGGGGGATGGGGTAAGGGGACAACATATGAAATGTAAATAAAACATCCAATAAAAAAAATAAAAAAATAAAAAAAAAAAAAGAAGTGAAGACATTGAATCAGATTTCATAGCCTTAGATTGCTGTCTGTCATGATTTGTCAAACATTAAAACAAAAAAGAATGAGTTCCAGCCAGGTTCTCAAATTATCTATTAAAAACTGAAGAGGAAAGAATACAAGAATTCACAAAAACTCACATTATGAAGTTAGAATTGTCCTGATGTTAAATCCAGACAGAAAAAAAAAGAAGAAGAAAATTACATATCAAAACACTGCATATACAAGAATGAAAAAAAGTTCAGTAAAACTATTTTTGATATTATAATAAGTAGACCATATATATATATATATATATATATATATATCAATTTATTCCTGGGATGCAAGGATGATTTCCATATATGTAAATCAGTAATATGCCACATTAATAGAATAAATAATAAAATTATGTGGTCATCTCAACTGATTCAGAAAACTTATATGACAAAACAAAACAAAAGCAAAAGGAAAGCTGATCTAGAAGAAACATCTCTCAACATAGTAACAACCACATATGACAAGTCAACAGACAACTCCATAGTCAACAGTGAAAAGCTGCAAGTGTCTCTTGTAAATTCAACATAGCAAGATTTCCATTCTTATCACTTAAATGTACTTACTAGCATTACAAGTGCTAACCATAGTCTAATGTTTCCATTTTCATAATTAAAGCTTCACTACTAAAAGTAAACAAAAAATTAATGACAAGAATTTTGCCTGGGAAAGTATCCCTATCAGTGACTTGTTAAAATGAAGAGACAAGGAAACAAAACAGCTACATATAACAAAGAATTCTTCAGTGCTTACAATAGCTGTAAAACATAGAACTCCCATACACACACACATAACCCCCAAAATCACCTTCTCCTTGGCATTCTGTGTATCACATCACATTACAAACACACACACACACACACACACACACACACACACACATACACGTGCTCACTAAAACAGTGATAAGTCCCTATGATAGGCATAGGGCATTATACATATAAATATATTTGTGGCATTATACATATAAATATATCATATCACATATATATGGAATTCTGTTTTCTCTTGCTTTTCAGTCAATAGATCTCTATATAACTGTACAGAACTACCAATATTGTAAGAACAATTATGTTTGGTCCTTACTTTACTTCTCTAAGGCTGCCATAGCAAATCAGGTGGCTTAATTTTCTTAAGGGTTTTGTATACTTTCCTGTGATCTATGGGCTTAATGTCTCATCTTTTGTCTCCTAGTAGCAGTATTTGATTCTGAAAATGCTGGAAAAGTGGTGGTCCAAGCAGGTAGGGGCCAAGACCTGTTTATGCCATCAACAAGTACAGAAAGTAACTCCTTTACTGGTTTACCCAAAAGCAAAGCACAGCTTGCTAAACCATCTGTGTTGGTTTCATGTATTGAAGACATTATAAATATCAGTTCAGCTCCTCAAAAATAATATATCTCTCCTCAAAGAAAGCCAAATCTTCAGATTGGCTGCGCTAAATCACTGTTACCTTTCCCCTTGGAATTTCAACCTTGTTCTCTCAGTCACTATCTCTAACTCTATTACAGCCATTGTTCATTTTTGTCTTAAACTGGGCACACCACAGTCTTCATCCATGTTGTCTTCTGCTTGAATACATAACTTTGCAGTGTTCACAAACTATTTCTTTGAGGCTTCTGTTACATAGATTTGACATCAATGCAAAAGAGCAAAACTCCCACACCTAGACCATCACTACTCATCCTCTCTGTTTCTTTCCCTTAAGTCTCTCTGGGACATTATACATGTTATTGTCATATTCTCTCTTTTATGGAAACCCTAGAAGGAATCCTTATATAATTGGTAGCACAGTAGGTGGCAATACATAGGTAAATCAATTAATTACACAAACAACATTTGACTTCTTTCTAAATCTGAGGGTTTTTTGGCACGATCTACTGCTTTTGTAATATTCATAGCATCTTTATTCCTAATAGTCAGAAAGTAGGAAGCTAGAATTTTTTATTATTTTATTTCTTTACATTTCAAATGTCTCCTTTCCCAGTCCCCCATCCTCAAGCCCACCTCCCACACCTTCTCCTTCACCTCTAAGAGGGCAGTCCCCTACCCACTCATCTACTCCCACCTCACACTTCTAGCATCACCCTCCTCTGGGGCACCCAGCCTCCACAGAACCAAGCAAAACTCTTCCCACCAAGCCCAGACAAGGTAGTCCTCTACTACACATTTAGTGGGGACTATGGAGCAGCCCATGCATGCTCTTTGGTTGGTGGCTTAGTCTCTCAGAGCTCTGAAGTGTCTAGTTAGTTGATACTGGTGCTCTTCCTATGGGGCTGCAATCCTCTTCAGCTCCTCAGTCCTTCCCCTAACTCTTCCATAGGGGTCCGTGAATTCAATCCAATGTTTGGCTCTAAGTGTTTGCATCTGTCTCAGTCAGGTGCTAGTAGAGCCTCTCAGAGGATCATCATGCCAGACTCCTATCTGAAAGCACAATCTGGCATCAACAATAGTGTTGGGGTTTGGTGCCTGTGCATGGGAAGGATCCCAAGGTGAGGTGGTCTCTGGATAGCTCTTCCTTCAGTCTGTGCCTATTTTTGTCCCTGCATTTCCTTTAGACATGAACAATTCTGAGTAAAAATTTTGAGATGGATGGGTGTCCCCATCCCTCAACTCTAGTGGCCATGTCTATCTACTGGAGGTGGTTTCTTCAGGTTCTATCTGCCCACTGTTGGGCATTTTGGCTAAGGTCATTGATTGGATCCTGGGAGTCTTTCACATCTCTGGTGTCTGGGACTTTCTAGAGGTTCCCACATCCCCATCCCACACTGCTACAAATTTCTTTTCATTCTCCTGGTCCTCTGGACCTTTCATATCTCCTGTCTCCTCGAATACCTAATCCTACCCCCTTTTTTCCCTCTCCCTCCCATCTTCCACCCAGATAGTTTGTCCCTCTGCCTCCCTTAATTATTTTCTTCCTCCTTATAAGTGGGATTGAAGCATCCACACTTGGGCCTTCCTTATTGTTAAGCTTCATATGGTCTATGAGTTGTATCATGGGTATTCTAAATTTTTTGGCTAATATCCACTTATCAGTGAGTATATACGATATATGTCCTTTTGGGTCTGGGTTACCTCACTCATAATGATATTTCCTAGTTTCGTCCATTTTCCTACGAAGTTCATGATATCCTCATTTTTAATAGTTGAGTGGTATTCCACTGTGTAAATGAACCACATCGTCTATATCCATTTTTCAGTTGAGGGACATCTGGATTGTTTCCAGCTTCTGACTACTACCAATAAGGCTGGTATGAACATAGTAGAGCATGTGTTCATGTGATATGGTAGAGCATCTTTTGGGTATATGCCCAGCAGTCGTAGCTGGGTCTTCAGGTATTTCCAGTTTTCTGAGGAATCATCACTGATGTCCAGAGTGGTTGCACCAGCTTGCAATCCCACCAAAAACAGTGGAGTGTTCCTCTTTCTCCACATCCTCGCTAACATGTGCTGTCACCTGAGTTTTTGACCTTAGCCATTCTGAATGATGTAAGGTAGAATTTTAGGGTTGCAACATCCTTAGTCACCAAGGAAATGCAAATCAAAACAACCCTAAGATTCCACCTTATACCAATCAGGATCTAGTTTAAGAACTAGAAATTATTTTTTTCTTTAAGACAAGACATAAAATCCTATAAGAGAATTGATTACACCTCTCCAAAAAATACAAGAGATGTGAAGGTTCATATACCTGTGGAAATAAGGGAGCCAGAGAGAGACAGAAGCAGTTTATCACCATAATGAAACCTCATTAATATATTTTATTTAAAACATTCATATTTTATTCAGTTATACACTTACTCTACCATTTAAATTTCAGTATGTTATAAGCCATTACTTGTAATGCTATATATGAATGTTTAGCTCAGGCTTTAGGCATTTAAAAATTTCTCAATAAATGATAGCTAATATATCAAATATGTCCTTTAAAAGCATATGCCTGCCACTTATATAAATAGTCAATGTGTCTTCTGGTTAACTTTGGGTACATTGATAATGTATTAATTTTCTCTATATGCAAACTCTAGAAAATTAAGAAATTTGACCATCTTTCTCATTAACAAATCTATTTACCAATAAACATAAAAGTTCATGTAGTTAGTCATTTGCATATAAGAAACAAATATCTCACCATAGCAACATCTGACATAGTGATAGGAAGTGCCACATTGTTTAATATAGCTCATTCATTTTGTCTTAAAGTAAATTTTCTCTCTGTTTTTGACAAGGAATATAGTATCACAAGATGGACAGATGGGCAGGTGAGCTCATTCTTGCTCTTACACTCCCTTCTCCCTCTCCCTTCTCCCTCTCCCTCTCCCTCTCCCTCTCCCCCTCCCCCTCCCACTCCCCCTCCCCCTCCCCCTCCCACTCCCACTCCCTCCTCCCTCTCCCCTTCCCCTCCCCCCGTCTCTCTTCTTCTTCATCCTTCCATGTTCCTGCCCCTCTCCCTCTTCCTCTTCCTCTCTTAGTCTTTGCTCTTTCTCTACACACAAAAAAACACACACACTAAGTAGATCTTTTTTTTGTTTGTTTGTTTCTCCTGTTGCAAAACAGTTCTGCTCACCTTTTTATTTCTTTGGAAATTTCATACATGAGGACTGTGTTTATATCATTTCAACCCCTCCTTCTCCCTCCTTTTTTTTTGACACATTTTTTAAAATTTTTTCTCAAATCATAATTAATTCACACAGGGGTATAAACACAGAAAGGCAGAACGTGGGGAAGGGAATGACACTGGAGTGTGGGTGCTCAGGGGGAATACAGATATCTTCAGAACCGGGTATCGGCTAGGTGAAGGTTCAGGGGACAAGTCACCATGACTCTGCCTATGACTCGCTTGTCCCCATCTAAGCTGGTACTATCTGCCAAGGCTACCTATTTACAAGGTCCATGACCACTCAGGCTTATAAATTTCCAGAAAAGCTGCCCGTTGACATTAGCTTATAGCCATCTGTTTCAATGTTCTTCCACTGAGACCCAAGACTTGGTTTTAGTATACATGTATGACAGGCCCATTGCTGATTTTAGGCCTATGGCTGATTTTAGGCCCGTTTTTAAGTTTTATTCTTACTTGACTTTCTAAATCTTGCTATCTCATTTACTTCTATCCTCTTCTATTGCTGTTGTCATAATATATTAGTATTAACTTTTCACTGGACTAAATTTTATCACAAATCTTATCTTAGAAGACATGAGATAAAAACTCTTTCATTATATACCATGATACATATAATAAAGACAGAATGTTAATGAGGCAGTCAGGGCTCTCAGTTCTCACCGTCCACTGCTGGCCAGCTCTACCATGTTATAAGATCCCTTCTTGTCACTGTTTCCTCTCTACAACCTGTGCCTCTTTCACCTAATGAATGTGTCTTTAATCAAGAAATGTTTGATCTTTAGAAGATAATTGAGTAACTACATAGAAAACTTTCGCATTTTTGTTCAATTCCAGTTCAATTCTCATGTGTTATCATAGAACTTCCTCCTACTTCTGAATGTTTTGTGTGTGTGTGTGTTTGTATGCATATGTGAATGTATTTATGTGTAAACCATACATGTAGGAGCAAGAGGTCAACATCTCACATGTCCTAGTTTGTTTTCTACTGCTGTGATAACGATCATGACTAAAAAAAACTAGGGGTGGAGGAAAATGTTTATTTTATCTTAAATCTTTCAAGTAGGAGTCCTTCAATGTGAGTAAAGTCAAGGTAGGAACTCAAGTAACACAGAAACCAGTTAACAGGAACTAAAGCAGAGGAGAATATGGAGAAACACTGCTTCATGGCTTGCTCAGAGTGCTTTATTATTCCACTAGATATCACCTGCTCACCACTTCAGAGATGACATTGAACACAATGGGTTGGGCTGTCTAACATCAATTCTTGATCCAGAAAATATCCCACAGACCTGCATACAGGCCAACCTGATTGAGGCATTTTTTCAGATGAGATTCCCTCTTTCAAGATGACCTTAATACATGTCAAGTTGACAGAAAATTAATCAACACATATTTTCTTCAATCCTTTACTAACTTAGTTTTTTAAACAGGGACTTTCATTGAACCTGGACATAATCATTTCATCTAGTCATCAGTCCCAAGGGTTGCTCCAGTCTCCAGTTCCCCAATACTAGAATTACAAGAACATCCCTTCATTCCCAGGTTTTATGAGGGTGCTGGAAATCAAACTCAGGTAATCATGGATTTTCAACTAAAGCTTAGCTTCAGACTCCCCTTTTTAATAACTTCAACCAGTTTACAGTATTAATGTTTTATTTGAGTATAATTTTAATCAATTTCTCAACAAAATATAAATGACTTAGGAATACAAATTATTTCTGACATTTGTCATTGAACTCTATGCTTCTGCTGGTATGTCAAACTTTAAAGTAGCTAAGGTATATTTGATGCACAAAAGGAGACATGTTTCCAGAGACTGAGATTAATGTTACTCAGTTCCAACAATTCTCTTTGTTTTGCTCTGCCCCAACCCCAAATGCCATGAATTTTTATTTTTTTTCAATGTATCCTTCAAGAGTTTATGTTTGGGAATAGGCTGTGGAATTTTATGAAGTCAGAATAAGTAGGAAGTGTCTAAGTCTCTGAGGATGTTGTCCTCAGATATTAACATACTTCTCTGTGGTAAGTTCCCAAGAAAAGGACTATTTAGAAGAGGAAGCCTTGCACCTTCCCTGGTCTCTGTAACTCACCATGAGATAACTTCCTCTCTCATACATTCTTGATATTATGATACACCAGCCTAGTGGGGGATTCATGGGCTGCCTGATCTAAGACCTGGAACCTTCCCAATCTAAATTGTTTAAATAATAAAGCTTATTTTCAAGTATCAGTATAAGATATTTACTGTAGCAATATGCTAACTTGAAAAGTTTCTAGTTGTTGGAAAATAAAATTTGATTATCTGCCCTTTTGGCTTGGAGTAGGTCAATTATCTATGCAGCTCCTATTGTGTAAGTGAATCTTAAAAAATTCATTTGGAAGTCCAATGAAAGAGTTTATTTCCAAAATATTAGAGAAATAACATAGAGAAAATGCATTAACTTTCAGGATAATCTATTTTTTGTATCAATATTTCAAAGCAGATGTGAACATCCAGTGTAAACTGGTTTTGTGTACCTTATTCCTTCACAGTTTCAACAGGAAGGATACTCTCTTTCACTTATAGAGCATAATAAAGACCTCACAAAGTTACAGTGTCTGCTGATGGTCAGTCCTAGAAAACCTACAGTCTAATAAACAAAATGCTATTTTCCTGTAATCTTATCATGAACATGCATCCTTAACAGTTTAAACTGTATAAAAATTAGACATTGTAATAAATACTGACATGTTCAATGTTCCACTTTCAAGTATTCAGTATTGCAAGTATTCTCCTTGATTATTTAGACATTGTGACAAATGTTGATCATTTCTATCAGTGACTAATATTCTAATTTTCTCAGTTTAGAAAAACAAAGGTAACTAAATACCAAAACTATCAACTTCAAATATAATTGTAATCATGTGAGAGAGAGAGAGAAAGAGAGAGAGAGAGAGAGAGAGAGAGAGAGAGAGAGAGAGAGAGAATCAACAAAACACTTGATGGTATACAATACAAAATATTTCTTTGACTTAGAGAATTCCTATGGTTACAGTTTATTTTCATTAACAAATTATGGATTAGATATGCCTTAAGGAAGAAGTAACTAATTCCTCTGAAAGAGAACCCATAATCCCCAACCAATGTTTTCTATCATCTTCTAGTAAACCAAGGATCTCTACCAACCTTGTATTATTCTTAATGTTATCTGAGAATCATATTAGATGTTGGATGATTACATCTAAGACAGCATTATCAAAGCAAGCATTATTTTTCCAATGTGTATTCTTCCATGGTTCCTTTAACCTCTGCTTCCCCATCACCGCTTTGTAAGGTTTTTGTAAGTAATCAATCCATTTTAGAATGGAATTCATTTGCTTTGCTATATAATTCTACCACTGAAGAGCAAGAATAATAAAGTATACCAATTATATTTTGTTCCCAATAGAAATGTACTAACTTTGAACAGAAATAAAGTACTCATTAGTTAGAATATGCCACTAAAATGTAAATGATGAACACATAATCAAGCCTCAATAGATACACATTCAATCTTCATGTAACTCTAATAACACAATCAGTTCCCTGAACAAACATGTTCAGAACAAACATTTTTAAATTTTGCATTCACTCATTTTGTGACACTGATATGTCCTTCTAAGTCTGCACCCCCCAAAAACAAAGCAAGTCAACAACATCATACATGACAAAGAAGATATGGATGACTTGTATTGTTCTTCACTAAAAAAAGATAGAAATTATCTAATATTATGAGGACAATAAAAGTAGCTTACAATGGTCCAGAGATATTCAGGATAGCACCCAAGACTGAATCTGACACCAAATGCATAAATAACACCAAGAATGAAAGTAAAGAATATGTTCTGACAACCACATCTGTTACTAAAATAGATTCTGTGACAAATAAAAATAGAAAGAACAAGTCCTATAATGGGATTAAGATGGAGCAAAGGAAAATAATGACTGAGGATAAAGACAAATGTCATGACAGTGGCAGGCAGGGTGACAAATGAAATGCTTGCACAAGCAAAATCCAGGAAAGCAGACAGCTGAGAGACCCAAGACTAAGACTAAGACAAATCTGTCAGTGACACAGATAGCATCACACTGTGCCAGAAGACAATACTAAATTATACATGTTAATGATGGAGCAGTTCAGCAAAGCCACAAGTAAAACAAAAGGAATGAAATAGAAAAGCACCATACCTTGGTACAGTGTTTGTATAGGGAGATGCTCTATTCTGTTGGGAATAGAACCCATGCTCTATTCTGTTAGGAATGGCACGTTTGACCTCAAAAGGGATGGTAACACACTTTTGAACAACAATAACCGTTGTCTAACATCTTCCTTTAGTTGTTAGAAAATATCTGCTTCCATACAGAACCCTGAATAAGCAGTAATCTTCTTCAGAAAATAAGGTTAGGGACATGTACTGGCTTGGTCAACTTGAAAGACACCAGTGTCATTTTGGAAGATGGAAGCTCAGTTAAGAAAACACCCTCACTAGGGTTGACAAGTCTGCAGGGCAATGTTTTTATTGATGATCGATATAAGAAGACACAGTTCACTGAGAGTAATACCATCTCCAGGTTAGCAATCCTAGGTGCTACAAGAAAGCACCTAGGAGAACCAGGCAGTAGTCAGTGTCTCCTCCACTACCTCTGCATCAGTTTCTGCCTCCAGATTAGTGTCTTGAATTTCTGTTCTGAATTTCCTGGCTGATAGACTAAAATCCTGTGAGATGAAATTAACCCTTTCCCTCCAAGTTACTTTTAGTCATGTTTTTTCATCTCCATGAAAAGCCTAAGACAGTGAGTGGGGAATAATAAAAGAGAACACAGGCAAAATGTTCCTATCAATGAAGTGATAACAAAGCTAAAATAAAAAGGGACAAAGCACTAAGGATGTCCTTAGTGAAGAATATTCTAGGTGGTGGCACTGGCACCAAAGACCAGCAATTAAGACTGTAAGAGAGGACGAATGGGACTGGAAGAAGGAATGGAACTAAGATAGAGAACCTTGGGAGAGTGATCTCAAGAAGGGCAGTAATAGGATAAAAGCCACACAAACTGGCACAACCATCCACTATATAGGCAGTAACTTGGAAACCTTGTAGGCAGCAGCAGGATATGTTCATTCTTTCTGAGAAGTAATTGTACCCCACCTGAGTATCTATCCCATGTGCAATCACCAAAGGTAGATGCTGATGTGGAAGACAGGAAGTGCATGCTGATAAGAGCCTGATATGGATATCTCCTCAGAGGCCTTCAAGAGTCAGACATATTCAGAGGCAGATGCTCACAACTAGCCATTGAACTGATCATGGGGTTCTCAATAGAGGAGTTAGAGTGAATACTGAAGGAGCTGAAAGGGTTTGTGGCACCATGAGGAGAGCAACAATACCAACCAACCACAGCTCCCAGGGTCTAAACCACCAGCCTGGGAGCACTTAGGGGGGGATCCAGGGCTTCAGCTGAATATGTAAAAGTGGAGGGCCCTGCTGGGCATAGGTGGAAGAAGAGAACCTTGACCTCATGAAGGCTGGATGCCCCAGGGGGTGGGAATTTTGAGGGTGGGGAGGTGGGAGTGGGGGGGTGTAGATAGAGGTTACATCCACAGAGAAGAAGGAGGAGGGGCGAGGGGATTGGGGGTTCCGAGGGGGTGGTGGGGGATGGGGTAAGGGGACAACATAGGAAATGTAAATAAATCATCCAATAAAAAAAAAAAAAGAAAAAAAAAAGTAATTGTATCCACCAAAAGGATCACAACCTTGAGGTCCACATTAACCTTCTCCTCCATCTCTCCTCCATCATTAGATGAGCTGATGCTTTCATTCTAGCAAGCCAGGCTTGTTCTCCTGCACCACCCCTGCACTTGCTTCTCCCTCTACATCTAGCCACAATGATCAACATCCATGCATGGTGTCTCTTACTTCATCTCAGGTCTCTAACTCAATGTCTTTTCATATACATCTTTCCTAGAGAGTCAAACTTAAGCCCTCTACTGTTCACTCATCTTTTCAACCTGATTTATAAGTATTTTGTTGTTGTCCTTCACTTTTTGTTGGTTAATATTTGGTAACTATATAAAGCACATTTCAGAGAGAGAGAGAGAGAGAGAGAGAGAGAGAGAGAGAGAGAGAGAGAGAGAGAGA
>NW_021604670.1:3800193-3855542 GCF_004785775.1 Grammomys surdaster
AGAGAGAGAGAGAGAGAGAGAGAGAGAGAGAGAGAGAGAGAGAGAGACAGAAAGACTTGGCTCCTAGAAGGCAAGGCATTTATTGCTAACTAAGCAGAAACCATGCTAGTGCTCAGTAGGTGTTGAAAAAATAAGTAGATGGTTCATGATGAATTCTAACAGTCATTTAGATAGTATGCACACAAAAGATCTGTATTTTATCCTAACAATTTTATTATGTTTATTCTCTACACAATTTTACCAAAGGAAATGTGCCTCAAATTTCAAAAAAATTATCAGTCACAACTGTCTGCTTACCTCTCTTGTAGCACTGGAGCAAAATTTATATGTGAGAAAATGTGTGCATATAAAATTAATGACCATTAGACAAGGAGAAGAAAGAATATTTGTGATTTCACCTGTAGTACTGACAGGATGAAGGCAGAAAAAAAAAGTGTTGCTGTCTTAATTTCAAAGGAATGAATTGTTATCTCATCAGATAACATTAAATCACCAAAGCCCTCCATATTACCTTTATATCATGATGAACCATCATGGAAGAAAAGTTACCTCAAAGATCCTGGGCAATTAAAACACATGAATATTTATTAAGTGAGCATCTATCTATTGAGACTTAATGTACTTTAAGAACTAATACACAAACCTCTCTACAGATGTTCGGTAGAATCAAGCCTCAGTAGGAGATATAGTTTGCAAAATAGGCAAAGAGAAAAACTTCTGACTCTGTTTTTTGAAGAAATATTTTCTAGAGAATTATAAAACACATCACATGTTACAGAGGATAATAAGTATGGGAAAAGTAGGTTGATGGTGGAAAATGAAATAAACTTACTTCTCAGATCAGAACCTGTGGTTCTAGTCAACTAAGAAACACAAGTAATTTGTCATAATATATATGCCAGCATTTTTATGGACACTTAAATGAAAATCCTATACAAAGGAAATATATGTATTTCCATTTTTCATGTTAACATATTTATGGCTTCTGATAAAAATCAAACATTTTAACTACTACGATTATCATCCTGTTGATCAAGTTATGATCAGAGTACCACCACCACAAGCAGCAACATCTGTACATCACATAAGTACAGGTTTGCACTGTAAGCGTTCTATAGTGTTTCCAACTTAACATCTCATGATTCTAAGATGCATCTAAACAAATGTCTGAAACCATATTAGAAGCATACTACGCCAATCAAACTGTGTGTTCACTTAACACTGAAGAAACATTTCTTTTTAGAAGCCATGTGACTGTGTACCTTAAGCATATGTCAGTTTGTGAAGAAGCTGTTCTTCAATAGTGCAGCTCTTTTTGTATTGTAGCCATGTGCTTCTCACTTATCTCCTTCAAAGGGCAACGCTCATTACAAGTAAAGGCTATCTCAGAAGTTCGCGTATATTTATTAAGAGTCAATAAAGCTGCAAACAGATCCAGATAGGTATTACATAGAGGTGTGCACTGATCTTACAATGTAGCTAATACTTTATTTAATTTGTAAATTTAAATTTTATTCCATGACACTCTTAAGAAGTTATTCCAAAGTATCTATGTCTATATCTCTACATGTGGAAAATATATTACTTCATGGAAATTCTTCATCCATAAACAGCACAAGAAGATTTTACAAAAGGCTAGGCAAACAAAGGAGGTGAAATATTAAACTAAAACCACAATTGCACAAATTACATGTATTCATTTACTCATTGTCCACAAAATACCTAAATCCAGAAAAACAAAAAGTAAAACAACAACAAAACAAAGCAAACAAAAAAAAACCAACAATAAACAGAAAACTTGATTTCCTATATCCCAAAATGTTGAAGATCATAAGATATTAAATTTTTGCTCACAATGTACTACAAACATTCCAAATGCAATACATAAGTCAAAATAAACAAGGATGATGAATATAAGCTATGCATGCAATTCTATTTCTCTCTCCCTCTCTCTCTCTCTTTCTCTCTACTTTCCTTTCTTTCTTTTTTCTTTCTTTCTTCTTTCTTTCTTTCTTTCTCTTTTTTCTTATTGTTTCTTGTTTTTTTAAATTGATTCTTCATTCATACAATACATCCTAACCACAGTTTGCCCTCCATCCACTCTTTATAGCGTCCCACTATTTCACCTCTTTCCAAAATCAACCCCAACTTCATTTCCTCTACAGAAAAAGAGTAGGCCTCCAAGAGATGATATTCAAACAAGATACAACAGAACAAGGTGAAAATCCTCATCTCAAGCCTGGACAAGGCAACCCAATAGGAGGAAAAGAGTTTAAAGAGCAGGCAAAGAGTCAGAGATACCCATGTTTCCACATAAGATTCACACAAAAACACAAGCCAACAGCCATAACTTATATCCAAAGACCTGGTACAGACCTGTGCAGGCCCATGCTTGCTGCTTCACTCCCTATGAATGCATGAGAGCCCTGCTTAGCTGACTCACTGTGCCATGTTCTCCTGGTGTCCTCCATCCCCTCTGACTCCCACAGTCTTTCCTCCATATCTTCAAGGGGTTCTCTGATCTCTAAGGAGATGAAGTCTCCAATTTAGACACTGTGTAATGTCTGGCCATGGGTCTCTGTACCTGCTCCCATCTGCTGCCAGGGGAAGCCTCACAAATGGTAACTATACAAAGCACTGATCTATAAGTATAACAGAACATCACTAGGAATCATTTAATTAATTTTTTCCAGCTGTGTTTGGTTTACCCTAAGTCTCTGGGCTATCCAGTCTCTCTCTATGTTCTTGTTGGATGTTATCCTCAACAATGTAGCCACACTCTCAGTTTTCGGGGAGAGAGATCTTCCACCCTAGCATCAATCTCCATGTAAACTCCTCAGCCAACATCTCAACCAACTGTAACCCAGTCTCAACACTGGAAGCTTTGCTTGGCTACAACAGATAGCTTCTTCAGACTCCATATCCTACATTAGTAAGAGTCCTCACTAGGGTTACCCATATAGATTTCACGAAGTTTCCTATGTACTAGGTTTTCACACTGCCCTCTAGATGTCCCCCAATTCCTCCAGTTGTCTCTTCCTACTCTCTCCCTCTCCCTCCCACTTGATCTCTCCTGCTTGCATCCCCAACCTGTACGTGAGCCACTTGCAGAATCTAGTCTACTTCCCCTTTCAAAGGGAATCAGTGCTTTTTCCTATCAAAGGGAATCAGTGCTTTTCCCTTGTATCCCCTTCTTTACATGTTTCTGGGTCTGTGAATTTTATCTTGATTATCACTTACTTAACAACTAATATCCACTTACAAGTGCCTTTCTGGGTCTGGGATACCTCACTCAGGATGATTTTCTTTTTCTAGCTACATCTATTTGCTTGCATATTTCATGACATGGTTTTGTTAACAGCTAAACAATACTCTATTGTGTAAATATGTCACTTTTTTATGAATTCTTCAGTGAAGGGGAATCTAGGTTGTTTCCAGTTTGGGCCTATTACAAATAAAGCTGCTATGAACATAGTTGACCAAGTGTCCTTATCATAAGATAAACTGTCCTTTGAGTATATGCTTAAGAGAGGTATAGTTCAGTCTTGAGGTAGATTGATTCTCAATACTCTGAGAAACATCCAGATTAATTTCTGTAGTGACTTCACAAGTTTACACTCCCATCACCTATGGAGGAGTGTTCCCCTTGGTCCACATCCTCACCAACATGAGCTGTCACTTGTGTTTCTGATCTTAGCAATTTTGACAGATGTAAGATGTAATCTCAAAGTAGTTTTGATTTGCATTTCTCTTATGGCTAAGGATGTTAACCAGTTCTTTAAATGTTCTCAGAGATGCGCTGCCTCTATTGAGAATTCTTTGTTTAGATATGTACCCCATTTTTACTTGCATTATTTGGTTTTTGATCCCAAGTTTCTTGAATTCTTTACATATATTTGGATACACTTCTATCAGATGTGAGGCCAGTAAAATCGTTCCCATTCTGTAGGCTGCCTCTTTCTCAGATTGATGCCATCCTTCGCCTTACAGAAGCTTTTCAGTTCCATGAGGTCCACTTTATTAATCAGAAATCTGAGTGCCTGCACTATTGATGTTCTGCTCAGAAAGCTGTCTCCTTTCACATGGCAATGTAGTCAAGATAGTTTCCCATTTCCTCTTCTATCAGGTTCAGTGTTTCTGGCTTTAATGTGAGGTCTTTAATCCACTTAGACTTGAACTTTGTGCAGGATGATAAATATCGATTTATTCATATATCACATGCTTACAACTTTTTGATCAGCACCGTTTGTTGAAGATAATTTCTTTATTTTCTGTGTGTAATTCTGGCTTCTTTATAAAAAATTAGGGGTCCATAGTTATGTGAATTTATGTATAGGGCTTCAGTTTAATTGCATTGAAGAGTGTATGTTTTTATTCCAATGCCATGTGGGTACTATTACTATAGCTCTGTTCTACAGCTTGAAATAAGTGATGATGATATCTCCAGCAGTTCTTTTATTATACAGGATTGTTTTATCTATTCTAGTTTTTGTTGTTGTTAGTATTGTTGCTTCATATGAGTTCCTTTCAATGTCTGTAAAGAATTGTGTTGGAATTTTGATATGATTGTGTTGAATCTGTAGATTGCTTTTGGAAGAATGACTGTTTTTTACTGATATAATCCTATCAAACTATGAGCATCAGAATTCTTTCCATCTTCTGATATCTTTCTTAATTTCTTTCTTCAAACACTTGAAGTTTTCTTTCACTTGCTTGGTTAGAGTTACACTGAGATATTTAATATTACTTGTGGCTATTGTGAAGACTGTTGTTTCACTGATTCCTTTCTCAGCCTGATTGGCATTATGTATAGGAAGGCTACTATTTTTTTTGAGTTAATCTTGTATCTAGCCACTTCACTAAAAGTGTCAATCAGTTATAGGAGTTCTCAGATGGGACTTTTTAGAGTTTCTTATGTGTTCTATCATATCATCTGCAAATAATGATTCCCTGACCCCTTCCTTTACAATTTGTATCCCCTTGATCATCTTTTGTTGTCTTATTGCTCTGGCTAGAATTCCATCTACTATAGTGAATAGATATGAAGAACGTGTACAGCCTTTTCTTGTTCCTGATTTTAGTGGATTTACTTTTAGTTTCTCTCTATTTAATTTGATGTTAGCTATAGGCTTGCTGTAAATTGCTTTCATTATGGTTACATATGTCATCTTACTCCTGATTTCTCTAAAACTTTTATCATGAAGGCAATTGGATTGTTTTTGTCAAGGCCTTTTCAGCAATAATGAAATTATCATGTGGATTTTCATATGTTGAACTGTTATCCCTGAATCTTTGGGGTGAAGCCTACTTGATGAGGATGGATGATTTTGTAATGTATTCCTGTATTTTGTTTGGGAGTATTTTGCTGAGTGTTTTTGCAATTTCCCTATGTTTATATGAGAAATTATTCTGTAACTATCTATCTTTATTGACTTTTTGTTTGTTTGTTTGTTTGTTTGTTTGTTTGTTTTTTGGTTTTTTTGTTTTTTGAGACAGGGTTTCTCTGTATAGCCCTGGCTGTCCTGGAACTCACTCTGTAGACCTTGAACTCAGAAATCCACCTACTTCTGCAAGCACTCTCCCAAGTGCTGGGATTAAAGGCGTGCACCACCACTGCCCGGCTTTATTGACTTTTTTGTGTGACTTGGGTATCAGGAATGCTTCATGAACTGAACTGGGAAATGTTCCTTCTGTTTCTAGTTTGTGGAATAATTTGAAGAGTATTGGCATTACCTCTACTTTGAAAGCCTGGTACAATTCTAAAACCACCTGTCTCTGGGAATTTTCTGGTTATGAAACTTTTAATGACTGCTTCATTTCATTAGGGATTATAGGTCTATTCAGTTTGTTATTTGATCTTGATTTAACTTTGGTAAGTTGTGCATATGAAGAAAATAATACATTTTATTGAGATTTCCAATTAGCTTTTTAAAGTATGTCCTTATGGTTCTCTGGGGTTTTTTTGGTGACTGTTGTTCTGTTCTCTTTATCATTTCTGATTTTGTTAATTTGGATATTATATCTATCTTAATCAAAAACTTTTGGATAAAGGTTTTTCTGTCTTGTTGATTTTCTCAAATATTCTACTTTTTGTTTAATTGAGACTTTGTATTGTTCTCTTTCTTTCTTTCTATTTTATTGATTTCAAACCGTTATTTGATAAATTCTTGCCATTCTACACCTCATGCATCTACTTATTTTTTACTCACATACTCTGATATAATGTCTATCCTTGATGTTAAGGGGTGTGTGTGTGTGTGTGTATGTGTATGAGAGGGGGGAGGGAGTTGTTTGTATGCAGCAGAAGTACAGATTGTGTCTTTGTATCAATTCTGTTAATCTATAAATTTATATTGGAGAATTGAGAACATTAATTAATATGGAGCGATAACAATAATCAATGGCTGTTAATTCATATTATTTTGATGGTGGTAAGTTTTTGTGTGTGTGTATGTGTGTGCACATTTGTGTGTAGAATAGTGTGTGCATGTGTGCTTCCTTTCTTTTGTTTTTGATGATGTAATATAATATATTCTCTGTGTTTTCATGAGTGAAATTAAACTCCTTGGTATGGATTTTTCTTCTAGCATCTTCTCTATTGCTGGATTTGTAGATATATATTGTTCAAATTTTACTTTATTATTGAATAACTTATTTTCTCAAATTGCAAACATAATGAATGTGATGTATTAATCCAAATAAGCAGGATGATAAATTCAAACTACGCCTGAAAGTCTTTAAAGATATTACTGGAAAACAAGATAAAGAAAAGTTAAGCTAAGGCTGTATCCATCAATGATGAAGTTTACATATGAAAAATAATACAGACTCATGCTATGAAGTTGTATGCCACACTTTCTACTATGGAATTTTAAATTTCAATACTGTGCTTAGCAACATGTAACCCAATACTAACCTTTAAAAATCTATTTACTAAAGTATCTAGTGTAATGGACAAATCAATGTAAAAACATTTGCCCATTCCTTTGGAGAAAATCAGTATATCATAATGTCCCTTTTATATGTCATACATCATAATAAATTTATATGAAAATTTTATATTAAGGCAATTTTTAAAAGTATAAAGTCAATATAAAGTCATTAGGTTTGGACATGGTTTTGAAATTTTCTCCAAATATTTTTGGAGGCTTATACTTTTCTGTAACAAAATATTTATTGATTTTAGTATGAAATTTGCTTTTCACTTGGATACCCTTCCTAATGCTCTAATGTGTACTCCATTGTCATGATATGATTCCTGTGTCTCCCAAACATTAATAATTATCACTGTGACCCCATAATGAGGCAGGAACATTGAGATAGAGTTTAATTCTTTATGATCATGATTACAGACATTTTTTAAAATGTGTGGGACCATAGTTTTGCTATTCCACATTGTAAAAATGCAAGAGGTTCCCAGTTATAAACCCAAAAATAGGGCTCATAGAAAATAAAGATACTTAATCTGGCATTTTGTGTTTCTGCTTAGGTTTATCAATTGTGAGTAATAATTTAATGTTGTTTATAAGCACTAGGCATCTAGTTATACCAGCCTGAACAAAGATACCAATCCTAAAGACTTAGAGAAGGACTGATAAATTATTTATAAAAAAATGCTTTTAATATGTCCTATCTATAGAAACTGCTGACCGTATAAATCTGGTTCCAAGATTAACTAGCAAGCTTAAAACTAATGAAAAGTCATTGTTATATATTATGTGACTAAAACCATAGCTGCTTTGAAAGACTAGCTGGTTAGAGACAATAACTTATTAGTATATTCATAACTAATTATAATGAAAATATTTAAAGCTGATCAAACACAGTCTTCTCAAGAGTGTCATCAGTATGAATGGACTACCAGAGAAAGGAGAAAAGTAGTCTGGAAGTTTAGTATTTTCCTAAGCAAAAGCACTGACTATCTGCAGGATATCTCCAGAGCCATACTAAGGAAATTGAAGAATGCCATAATTCTCTGTCTCTATATTCCCTCCATGATTGTTAATTTTCATCAGATCCATGATTCTCAGAACAGATTGATGCAGGCAGTAATATCATTGTCCCCTAGGATATTTGATGCCCATCACTGCTACATAAAACAAACTTTTCTTTCTTAATGATCACTCTAGTAATAAGAACATATTACTAAATTGTAGAAGTACTGCTTTAAGAGTTAAATAAAAATTAGAAAATGATTAAAATGCACGGGCATCAAATTATTTGTCTTACCAAAGCATCTTTCTATATATAACATTCCAATAAAAAACGTCTGATTAATAATACCCACCATAGTCTATCTAAATATCTAGTTCCTTATCAAGAAGTTCAATCTGTGTGCTCACTTCTAATACATGTGATTGATTTCCTATCACTATCTAGCCATTCCTTCTACTCAGTTTCAGAAATTTGTCCCTCAATCTTTGATCAGTCATCAAACTGAAAATAGAATCATAACTGTTCCACCTGCCATCACCTAATCCTGAGTATTTATTTGCTTCATCCTATGTCATGACCTCATTTACTTCCTCCTACAGTGAAGACTTATCCACTTTACACAGGAGCTATTTCTGTAAGCATGATGGACTAGTTGAAAACTTTGAGCCTCAAGTGGCAAAGTAATTGTGTGTAGGTATGATCATCCTAAAATAAGACTTCTACACCAACCACCCCTAGGTTCAAGAAGAAGAGACAAATAATGTAAGAGCCAAAGGTTGAGAGGTACTTGCTATACAATGCCATATTATATATGCCATGGTCAAAGTACTCATGAAAGGACCAAAGCTACAGTTACCTTCAGAAGAACAAGCCAACAAGATAGCCAATATCAAGCAACACTAATTGTACTAAGTGTATTTAAAAAAAACAAACAAACAAGGGAAGGGTATGTATTGGGGAAAATGTCACAGGGAATGGAAGAGAAGGGTAAGGAACAAGGCATGAATAGGATCAAGATACATTGTATATATGCATTAAACTGATAAATAATAAATGAAAAATATCCTTATAATGAATAAGCAAATAAACAAATTTCTCTCCTCATCCTTCCACATATGACTTCATAACCTGTACTGTTCTAAACAAGCTAACAACATACTACCTGCAAAAGACCCCGACTTGTAGTTTTTTTTTTCAGTTTCTAAGCTACATTTTTGAGCCATCAAAATCTATCTTCCAAGAGTAACAACAGATCTGCACAACTGTGTGAACAAGCTGCAGCACAACCCTACCAGTTTTCACAGTAATGTAAATGCTATGCTCACTCCAATCAATGAACAAATATAGAACTATCAAAATAAATACATAAAATATGAGAAAGCAAGACAACAAACCTCAGATTAGTGTAGTCAAGGTACACAATCCATCATTCCAGTGAGCATCTATTGAATTTCTGCTATATAGACTGTGATAGTAAAATGAAGAAAAATGAAAGAAGATAGAAAACACATACAGTCTCTGACCATCATTCAAATATCATTGCAGAGAGTTTCAAACAAAAGTCAAGCAGTGGTTCTCAACACAGGGATGATTACTCCTTTCTGAGTAGAATGGACCCTTCACACAAATCATATATCATAAATCCTACATATCAGATATTTACTTTACAATTAGTAACAGCAAAATTACAGTTAAGAAGTAGCAATAAAATAATTTTATGATTTTGGACTTACCACAACATGAGGAACTGTATTAAAGTGTCACACCATTCAGAAGGTTGAGAATCACTTGTCTAAAAGAAAGAGAAAAAGAAATTAACCACAGGGAAATAGTAAATATAAATGTCAACAGGGTAGAAGGCTCTTAGTATTCTAAGGAACAGCAAGAAACCAATGTGCTAAGTAAAGTAAACATGGTGATTACAAAAGAGAATGGTGGAAAAGACAGATCATATTGAACTTTGTAGGTATTTACTGTGAGGTGAGAGCCATTGGAGGATTAGGGCAAGGAGAGATTGCTTTTGCTGGCTTTCCTTTCCTTTCCTTTTGCTGGCTGGAACAAGGATGTTTGAGAGACAAAGTTGATCTTTCAGTATGTGCAGAAGGCTCCAACTTCTGCTTTCTGATGTCTGCATGATCCCATGCCCTCTACAAAGATTCCCTACATAATAAATGTGCTGAGTTTCCCTGATAACTCTGGTGCATTTCATTCAGATCACGTGGCATAGGCCACACAATCTCAGCTCTTCTGTACATATACTTGTTGTTCTTCACTCCTGGTTGTCCAATCAGGTCAACACCAGAGCCTTGCAGGTTGCAGCAACAAGGTGGCATAAAATGATATATATTTTAAGAGAAATACACAGGCTTGTTTGCAGATAATGACTTATACCTGTGTAAGATGAACAGTATGAAAACAGAGACACTGTAGGGTGGTATTAAAGAAACAAAATGAGGAGAGGGTAGAGGGTTGAAATGAAACCAGAATGGTAACAGGGAACAGCCAGAGAAGTGGTTTGATTTTGAATAGAGCATGAATATATAGGCAATACATTTTACAATGAATTAAATGTTGGCAGTAATAAAATGATTACATCCAATGAAACCAAGGTCTTGGTTAAGCAACAGAGTTATCAAAAAAATAAAAGAAAACAATGATTAAAATGAGATGGAGAACCTTTATTAAGAGTCAATTCAGAAAATCACTTTATAACAACTTAGGTTTGAAATGACTATTCAATTTCTAACAGAAATTTTAATTTAAGTAGTGCATTTTGGAATTGGGGAAACATGGTAGGACTCCAGGTTAAAAGTGTACATTCAAGAATAGCCATTAAATAGATGATGGGTAAAACTGAAAGAATAGATGAGAGCACTATTTACAAAAAGAAGGGGCAAAGAGCTAATACTCCTTATGTACAGAAAGTATGAGGCCCACGGATTGTATCTTAGGTAAACTTGCTAAAGAAGAAAGACATGAAGAGCTCTTGGCTTGTAGCCTTCTATGACTATAATTTGATGTATTATTCACATAGTAAACATTGAACACTTAGAACATGTCAATCACCATTTTGTGTGGTGGGAAATAAAAATCTAAAAGTACAAAAATAATCTTTAATATGAAAACACTACCTCTACCTATGAAGGGATCATTTTCTTTATTTAGAATAAAAAGAATTCATTTTTATAGGATATTTTATTTATTTACATTCCAGATGTTATCACCTTTCCCCATTCACCCTCCCCAGAAACTCCTTACCCTGTCCCTCCTCCTGTTACTTCTGTGAGGGTGTGCCTCCACCCATTGATTTCCCCCCAACACCCTTGAATTCCCCCACACTGGGACGGACATCCAGCCTTCATGGGTCCAAGGGCCTCCTCTCCCACCAATGCCTGACAAGGCCATCCTCCACTACATATATAGCTGGAGCCATGGGTCCCTCCAAGTGTGTTCCCAGGCTGATGGTTTAGACCCTGGGAGCTTTGATTGTTTGGTATTGTCACTATGAAGGGATCAATTTGTTAATAGTATTTCCAAATAAAAAGTGTCCCAACTAATAAAGCTTAGGTATTCTAATAGAAAACTATGCAATGAACAATAGCCACCATGATATTTTAAAGAAATCCCACACTCACTTTAGATGCTGGCTTCTTCTGAAATAGATCCTGATAGTATCTTTCTAAATTCATATTGCATGTGACCTGTTATCTCCTTCTTCTTATTGGCTGTATAACTTAAGCATTCTCAATTCAGTTTGTTGGCTTACTCTTACAGATCTGATTTGCTTCAACTTAAAAAATCATTTGCACAATTTTTCATCTTTCTGAACTTTACTATTCCCTTAATTCATATACTCACCATTCATTTCATCAGCAAATATATATGCTCTGGATGTCATCTTCAAGTTTTGACCTCCATTTCATTTATATCTTCAACTTAACAGGGAGTTGGCCTTGTTTTAGGACATCAGCAGAAACTGTATAATTTAAAAAAATAATAATTCCCCAGTACTTATTATTTTAAAATGTCCTTCTATACTCATATTCAAATTAAATGCATGCATCAATCTATAGTCAGACTCCAAGTAATAGAATGAGACACAGCTTGCCAGGGTAGGAGACATTCTAAGACCATCCTTGTCTAAACCAGATGTGCTTATTAACTCAATGAGCATTAGCAGTGCAAGCCATGAAGTACCTGTTAATCATCTATTCTGATCTAGGCTTGATAATACCTTCTTCAAACAGATGGGTTAGTAAAGTATTTCCCAAAGTTTGTTTCTTAGATCTGATTCCAAAAAAAAACAGCACCACACATGAGAAAGATCAATCAAAAAGATCCATAGTCAAATGACTTGGAACTCCTGTAGAGTAGATGTTCACAGATGACTTATCACATGCACCCACACACTAAAGCCCATTCATCCAGCAGTCAGAAAGTACGTAAATGATTGTGACTTTACTCTCCTGAATTTCTTTGACCTAGAAAGTTTTCTGTTAGAAACTATCTAAAGTCACTTCAGGCCTAATTCAGGCATGAAAGGCATATCTTCCACTGCCCCAAGCCTGCAAAATACTACTCTTATCTTGCTTTCACCTATAGAGTCCACAGTGTAGTCAGCTTAAAATTTCTGCAGGAAAAGGAATTAACTGTAGATTTGTTTTCCTGTTCATCAACAAATCAAGCTCTATGTTCACATTTCTATTATTCTTCTCTCTAATTCTTTTGAAAATTTTTCTTGCCTCTTTGGTTTGTTATATTTTAACCAAATCTTTAACACCTCCTCTAGGACTTTAGAAGTGGTGCCTTACAGTACTAGGGCATTTAAGGGAATGGTTTCCATATCTCTGTAAGTTTATTTTGCTTTTTTTGTAAAATTTTACCTTTGCATTTGATGTGGTATTTCTCAAAGTATTTGGGTACATCAGTCAATGGTCTTAGAACTCTAATAAAGATATGTACTTGTGGAAAGTTCTGTTTTGCTAGAAATGTATACACTTCAAAAATCAATCCCAAGAGTTGAACCTTCACATCTATACTCTAATGTCAGTTTTATTGTCAAATACAAGCACATAGAAGCTGAGCTGGTCCATATAAAGAGCTTTCAGCCCTGTGGACTAGTGTTCATGGTACTTGAATATACTCTAGATGCTACTAAAGGAGACAACTAAACACCAAGCAAACTACACAGTTTTTGGTCTACAATGATGACAAGCTGCAAGGTGTGTTACTGAAATAGTGACACAAAACTCGTGAGACCAACCACTATTAGATTCAATTTAAGACCCACTCCATGAGATGGACTTCATCCCCATACTGCCCCTGTGGTCAACAACCAGAGAACAGATAGTTCATGGAAGTAGGGAAAACTAAATATTACCTCTAAAGAAACATAATCATAAAACAATTTCTAACAACAGTCTTCTATACTCGTAGACCAGTGTTTTTGCTCAACTATTACCTGAGAAAGTTCCTTCACTATTCCACAGGAGCAAATTCAGAGACCCATAACCAAACAGTGTACAGAGAATGAGAGACTGAGTTGTACCACTCAGTCTTAAACGAACTATCTTCATCAAGCCCCTCCACTTGAGATGGGAATCATATGGAAGAAGTAAAAAAAAAAAAAAAAAAAAGAAAAAAATTGTAACAGCAGAGAAAATGGAGGACACAGGGGAAACAAGACACTCTAAATGAAACAGGACCATGCATAGAGGAATTCACAGAGACTAAAGCAGCATGTACAGGGCCTGCGTGGGTCTGCACTGGACAGAGTCACAGTACTGAGAGAAACGGACACAATCCCCCATTTCTAACCCAAAATATATGTTCAATAGACAGTCGCTTGCAAATGAAAAATCAGTTTTCTCTCATGGAGTCTCACTGGAAGTACAAACTATCCTAAAGGCCAGGACCCATGCCCAGCCCTAGATACTCAGTGCTAATGGGATCTTTGTCTCATAAGATTTCAATGGGACTTTATTTATCTATTTATTTATTTATTTATTTAGTCCTTTGTGTGTAAATTATGGCTTTCAATTTTCTGTTTTTAGTGATTTAGTACGAACACGTTTCTCTGTGTCTACATGTATATGTGTTTAAGTATTCATTTTACATACTGTTCACAGCCACCATTGCCTCCTCTCCTCCCAGTCCCACCCTCACAAATCCCTCACCCATTACTCCCTTAGAGAAGAGGAAATACCCCTTGGGTACCACCAAGATACGTCAAGTTACAAGAGAACTAATCACATACTCTCCCACTGAAGACCCACCAGGCAGTCCAATTGGGTAAAGGATCCAATGGCTGACAATCGTGTTAGAGACAATCTACACTCAAGGAGACCTACATGAATACCAACCTGCACATTTTCTACAAATATGTAGGGGGCCAGGTACAGCCCTTGCATGTTCTTTAGTTGGTGCTTCTATCTGTTAGCCCCTATAGGCCCAAGTTAGTTAATTCTATAGGTCTTCTTATGATGTTCTTGACCCCTCTATTCCTATCTCCCGCTCTTCCACAAGACTCCCCTTGGTCTACCTGATACACGGCTATGGGTCTCTGCATCTGTTTCCGTCAACTGCTGGATGAAGCCTCTCAGGAGACAGTTGCGGTAGACTCCTGCAAGCATAGCAGAATATAATAGTGTCAGGGGTTGGCTCTTTCCTATGGGATAGGTCTCAACTAGGACGAGTTATTGGTTGGCCATTCCCTCAGTCTCTGTTCCATCTATATCCGTGCACCTCTTGTAGGCAGGGCAAGTACTAAGTTGAAGGTTTTCTCCGTGTGTTGATGTCCCCTTTCTTCCACTGGAAGTTTGTTTATATGGTGGATTACATTGATGGATTTTCATATATTAAACTACCCTTGCATACCTGGGATAATGTTTACTTCTTTTGTTTGTTTTTTTTCAATCCAGTTTGATTGGTTTTGTATTACTTTATTATTTCTTTAAGTTGCCTATTTGTTGTCTAACACGAGACAGAAAAGATGTGGATACCAATGGGAGGGAAGTTGGGAGATCTTGGAAAAGGGGGATAGAAAAATATAATTAGAATACACTGTATAAAAAATTGCTTTCAATAAAATAAGGAAAAAATTAAAGGCCCTGAAAACTTCACTGACCAGATTATAAAATCTTCCAATTTGATGTGAATTTCAAAGTCTTTATGGCACACTCCAGAATAATAAATAATTTTTTCTATTCAGCTGTGTAATTCATTATTTCTCATACTATATCTTCTACTTGCTTTTGAAATATCAGAATTCGATTATGTAATTAAAAGCAAATTTAAATAATCATAAATTTATGTGTGTTTTAAGCATTGTCATATGTTTTACTGGGACCATGTTAAAAAGATTGCTACAGAAGAGGACACTGACTAATGATCATTGACAGATAATTTATACCGGCCTTTAAAGGCTGCTAGTGTTTTCTGTTTTCATGTCCAGCAATTCCTGTTCATGATTTAATCATTTTTTTAGAGCACTAAATGCTATTTATGTTCTTGTATATCTCATAAATTCAACATTGTATACAAATGAAAGGGAAAAACCAAAGAAAACTCTTTGATACCTACAAATTACTTGTGTTTACTAGTTTCATCTTAACTTAGGTGAGGCATCATTTCTAATGGAAAACATAAACACTTATGCTAGAAGCTGCACTCTGAAAAAGTCTTATGTGGTCAGTGACCTTGATGAAGACAAAAAAATAATTGGAATATGGTATCAGGCAGAATTAAGCTGATTTAATTATTAAATTATAAAACTGAATGTTAATTTTAATTCTTTGTGATTAACATATAAAATACGGATTTTTCACGGATGTGAACTTACTTTAACATTATTAGCAGACTTGATTATACAGTCCAGTGAAAGGTTCCAAGAAAAGAACAATGCCAGTTAGTTTGTATCAGGCTGCTGCGGTACCACAGTCACTACTCCAGCCACAAAAGGGTCTAAGATTTGTATTCACTACCTAAAGGATGTAGCAAAGAATAAACTGAGAAAATTATAAAATACCTTGAAATGAGCTAGTGAGCTTTTAATTTAGTGATTCCCTACTTTCAGGGGGCAAGAAAATGAAAGCAAATGGGAAGGTTTCCAGGACCGATTAAATTTACAATGATGTATTACTTACAAATAGTGAACAGCAAAGGGAGATATCATTTGATTTTAATGTTTAACATCAAATATCCTTTGGGGATACAAAATTGAGTCAGAAACTATTCCTGTTACGTGCCCTGCATTAAAATGACCTTAGAACTTAGTGTTATATAGCAAATGTTTATATTATATTTACAAATGGGACACATAGGTCAAGAATCCCGACAGAATGTGTTCTTTCTTCTTGATGTTCATAAAGCAACTCAGTCATTAGGATCTAAGACCTCTGGGGCTGGGCTGCACTTTAGGAGCGAGATTCTCTTAGGTAGGACAGCTTTGCCAGCAGTGGTTGAACAGCTTATTCAGAATTTCCACATCACAGCCCTGTGTGACCTAAACAAACCTGAAGACTCATGAGCTTCCGTAATCTGGTCTAGGAATTCAGAATTGTGGCTTCTGCTATGTTCTCTTGATTTTAGCCATAATTTTCTCCTCTAGATCCAAGGAGTATGAGCCTAGCAAGGCATCTTGCCACGTTGAGGAAGTTATAAGAAATGTATTTAACTCTCCATAGTAATACTATATAAGGAGATCCCAAAATTTTTCTCATCGGAACATCTAGAGTGTATTGCTCCCCTCCTGAGAATGCAGGACAATGTTGAGTAATTAAGAATATGAAGTCAAGGATAAGATTGGGGAGTGATTAAAAGTTAGAAGTACCATGTCTTCTTAAGAATAGCAGGGAGACCATAACTCAAGCAGTGTACCATATCTTCTGAAGAACTGCAGGTAGATCATAATTCAAGGCAGTGTACCATATAGACCATGACATGTTTCAAGGCACAGGCCAAGAAGATTTTGTACTTTTCCACCACCTGGACCCTCTTACCCCCTCCCCTTGTAAAACATGCTATTAAAAAAAAGCATTTCATGTTCAAAAAAAAAAAAGAAATTAAAAAAAAAGTTAGAATTTGGTAGAAAATTAGATATGAGCAATAGATTAAGAAGAATTTACTTTTCTTTCTTTTTTCTTTTTTTTTAATTGGATATTTTATGTATTTACATTTCGAATGTCATGCCCTTTCCCAGTTTCCCCTCTGAAACACTGCTCTCCCATACCCCCTTTCCTGCTTCTATGAGGATGCTTTCCTTCCCACCCACCCACTCCCACCTAACCACCCTGGCATTCCCCTACACTGGGGAATTGAGCCTTCACAGGACCAAGAGCTTCTCCTCCTATTGATGCCAGACAATGCCATCCTCTGCTACATATGAGGCTAGAGTCATGGGTCGCTCCATGTGTACTCTGGCTGGTGGTTTAGTTTCTGGGATCTCTGGTGGAGGGATGGGTCTGGTTGGTTGATATTGTTATTCTTCTTATGGGGTTGCAAACCCCTGCGGCTCCTTCTGTCCTTTCACTAACTCCTCCATTGGGGACCCTGTGCTCAGTTCAATAGTTGGCTGCAAGAATCTGCCTCTATATTTGTCAGGCTCTGGTAGAACCTCTCAGAAGACAGCTCTAACAGGCTCCTGTCAGCAAGCACTTCTTGGCATCCACAATAGTGTCTGGGTTTGGTGTCTGTATATGGGATGGATCCCCAGGTGGGACAGTCTCTGGATGGCCTTTCCTTTAGTCTCTGTTCCACACTTTGTCCTAGTATTTCTTTTAGACAGGAGCCCTTTTGGGTTAAGAATTTGGAGATGAGTGGGTGGCCCCATCCTCCAACTGGGGGCCTTATCTAACCTCTAGATATGGTCTTTTCAGGTTCTCCCTACCTTTTGTTGAACATTTCAGCTAATCTCATCCCTGTTGTGTCCTTGGAGCCTCTTGCTTTCCTAGCATCTGGTGGCTTCCCCCAGTTCCCCATGCCCCATTGCTACACACCTCTGTTCAAATTCCTGACTCACTATATATCATCCTTGTCTACTCTCATACCTGATGCTGCCACTCTTTTCCACCTCCCCCTCCTTTCTTCCTTTCAAGTCCTTCCTACCCTCAACCTCCTGTGAGTATTTTGTTCCCCCTTCTAAGAAGGACTGAAGCATCCACATTTTGGTCTTCCTTCTTGAACTTCATATGGTCTGTGAATTGTATCTTGGGTATTCTGAATTTTGGAGCTAATATCCACTTATCAGTAAGTGGATACCATGAGTGTTCTTTTGTGACTGGGTTACCTCACCCAGAATGATATTTTCTAGTTTCATCCATTTGCCTAAGAATTTCACAGAAAACAAAATAATATATGAGACTTAATCGAAAAACTAAGAGACCTTTTAATCTACATGATTTCTTACACAAGTTCCCTCTGCTTTTGAAATCAATCAGATGATTAGTAGGTTGTTTTAATTTGTTAATAAAACCATACATTATATATTAGAAAATCATATTGTATAATGAACCAAGATGTCAGTAGGTATATGAAAGAACTTTTTTCAAGTGGATTAATATATTTCAGCCTTGTTCTGTATTTGTATCTATAGCTACAGAATGCGGTCCTCCAAAAACAAGTACTTGGCATTTTCTTTGTGTGCATATTTTGGCATTGGGACTAATACAACATGTGCTTTGAGCATTTTGTATTGCTATGATAAATCACCTAAGATTAGGTAATGTATAAAACAAAAAGGTTCATTTAGATCATAGGTTTAGAAGTTCAAGAGCATGGTTGGATATGATCAGGGCTCCATGATTGAACCATAAGATAGCTGATGGCATGGTGATGGAAGAAAATGAGAAAAATAAAAAATAAATCAAATGTCAGTACTATAAGCCAATGAGTAGGACAGAATCAGTTCTGCTTTGGGGACTAAAAAGACCATTAATTAACTAATTAATTAGTTAGTTAGTTAATTAATTAAACGATTAATTAATGTTTTCCAAACATAGTAATAATAATTAGATTAATAGTTATTTAATTTTTTAATTAAATTAATTAATTTTTTCCAAGGTTAGTAACTATGAATGACCTAATTACCTTCAACTAACTCCTCTTAAAGGTTTCCCTGCTTCTCAACATCCCTATTGGCCAAGTTTCTAACTCATGAATATTTGATGTGCATCCAATGCACATCGTAGACTCAGCATAGGTATAGCACATATTATTAGTCCCTTTCTGTAGACAATTCATCGTAAAGAAATATTCATACATTCATGAGTTAAACTTTCTAAGGCAATTCCTACCACAGTAGAAGGTCAAAATCTACATCTGTTAATAAAATATGTGTCCTGAATGATTGGAGGCAGCATTAGAGAAGTAGTCTTAAAGCACAGTACTAATGAGCCATGAAACAGGTGGTACAGAGCAATTTGAGAGAAGAGACAGATCCCTGTGTATGATAGTAATCTACAAGGCCCTCACAGATGCACTTTACGGCTTTCCCTTTAAAATATCACTCACTGGTGACCAAGTACTGGAGTGAACTTGTAGGAAGTATGTTTTCCATCATTTGTGATAATTAAGGATGATGCCACAAGGTATGAAAGTAGAGGAAATGGTATAGATTTTGATCTATCAAAATCAAATTATATTTATCTCCAAGATACCACAGGCCAAATTTGGTAAAATATCAGTAACGTTTTGCTTCAGTATGTTGTTCTCATGGCCAGTTTCCATCTCTTCTCTCCACTCTCCCTGCTTTATCTCTTTCCTGCTCCCTCCTTTGTTCCAGACTCAGCTATTAATTCTACACTGTTCTGGGAATAAATGTCTTGCAAAGTTCAAGAAAAGGAGGAGATCATTTTGTCCAACTTGGTACAAAACCATTATTTCCTCGTTATTAAGGTTACACAGAGCCAGCCAATGCCAGTGTTACCTCAATTCCATGTTATCACACAGTCTCCATGGATTCCCTCCTCTCCATCTCAAAGTTTCTTATCCAACCTATCAAGATACCATGACATAGAAATCCTAGTACAATCTTTTTGGCTCAAGAAAGGTGAGAATGTCAAACCATAAAGGATGGAATGAACTTTCTGCTCAGAAACTGTATAACAGTGTTATTTATTCTGTTGCTGATGAATTTATTCCACCAAGAGCCTAAAAGAGTGGTTAAAAAATTATTATTATGTCACTGTACCATAAGGAATAACTATATTTTTCCTTTCAATTATGTTCCAATTTATTATTAAAAGCGGAGGTTAGAGAGATATACATTGAACTTAGTACAAAGACTTAAGAGGACATATGTAAATGATTTGACAGTAAGAAAATAAGTATATTTATATTTAGGCATACCTAGCAGGTATACATCTAACAGCTAGTACCAATCAATTCATTTCATTCTATTAATTTAAAATTTGTCCTTTACTATAATTTATTCAATTATCATGAATTCTGTTGACAGGAGAAGACTATATATACCATCAATATTTTCATTCAGTTTCCAGATCTTTCAAGGTCAATTACTAACCAATAAATTAACTTTTCTCATATCTTAAAAGTTACTAAAATCATGATTTTCATTTTGGACAAGAAATGGATGCCAGTTGTTTATTCATTTGTTTGTCATTAATGGGGCATGTTTATGGGGCCATGTTTCAGTACCAGAGATTCCACTTTCATCAACAAGTTGCTGAGTATTCACAATTTATACCATCAACTGAGAAACTCTAACCACATCTTACATTTCAATAGTTAAGCTGCCTTTTTCACTTTGTCATATGAATATAACATTTATTTGTAATTCTTGACTCATCATGTTAACAAATAATATCATTTTAGGTATAAAAATAATAACATTGCATTTAAATGTGAATTCCCAATGGAGAGTCTATTTTGCAGGAAGGTATAATCACTCTCATCAGAGATATAACACAATTAAGTATTTTTCCCAACACATTTAGATACTAATATAATTTTAAAAACTTTTCCCCAAGGTTTTAATTTTTTATATCTCCCTTCATCCCCCACCATAACTAAATACTACCCACAAATGACTAAATCCTTCACATTTTAACTGCATCCACCAAAATAAGGTGCACAGACCCGTGGACTAGAAGATTATCATTGCTAAAATAATTTTGAGGTTTTAAAACTCGGTTGCACATTGGAATTATCTGGGGGAGCTTTAAAAAATATGGCTGTCTGGGTCAAACCCCAGAGAGTCTAATTTAATTGGCCTAAGCACCAGGATTTTTAAAAGCTCCCCAGGTGGTTCTAATATGCAGCCAAAATTAAGAACCACTCTTCTAAATCACTTGTTTTACATATGAAACAATTAACCCTATCAGTGACGCACACAAACTCTGTGTCAGAACAGTAAAATTCAAATCCTCAGAATTCCACTTCTCTTTTTACCAAGCCAGAAGGCTTGAACTATTTTGTCCCAAAAAAATTTTTAGAGATATTCCAGGAGTGTAGAGTGTAACGGCCCGTTCTGTTGTTCCAGTCTTCAGGTCAGGGCCTAGCAAGAGAGAGATTGGAGACAGGACACGAAGAATGGAGACAAGACAGAGTCTGATCTGAAGACGAGACAGAGTCTGCTCTGGAGATGAGACAGAGTCTGCTGAGTCTGCTCTGGAGATGGAGTCTGCCCTGCTCTCTCCTCAAGTCTCGCCTTGAGTCTAGCCTTTAATCACTCCTTGAGTCTCTCCTTGAGTCTTGCCTTTAATCTGGCCTCTAGTCTCGCCTTGAGTCTCACCTTGAGTCTCTCAAATGCTGGGATTAAAGGCGTGTGCCACCACTGCCTGGCCTTGATTGAAAGGATCAAAATAATTATCAAAATGTGCTCAGCTGTTATAGGCTGTGAAAACAAGTCTCCTGTCAGGGTATATGGCTCAAGATGGCTACAAAGATGATAACTGCTTTCTGCTCAAAGTCAACTCCCAATAGTAGAGGTGCTGGGAGAAAACAAAAAAAAAAAAAAAAAAAGCAGGATCTGTATTACAGGAGGAAATCCAAAGAGAAAAACAGCAGGACAAAAGTCCTATGAAGGGGAAATGGAAAAATAAGTGGCATAGGGTGTGGGAAGGAGGGTATCCAGAAGAGGAAAGAGTGGGGAGAAAAGTTAAATAAAATTAAGGATATCTGAAAAAGCCATCTAGGATCTTGGGTTTGTTTTTTTTTTTTAATTTATTTTTGCTTACAATCACACAAACACATACATATGTGCACACACACACACACACACACATTATAAAGTTATGCCATCTGAGTTGACACTGCTTCTACCCACAAAGCTATACACTAACAGAATCCCCATTACAAGATACAGGAAACCTCTTCCCAAGTTTTTAGTATGGGAATCTAAGTAACACACAAACCAACAACAACAACAACCCCCAAAGAGATCAAGGCTGGTGCATGGTTTTGGTTTGCCTACCAGAAATTGGAAATAAGACCCTATTGCTGAAGATATCACAGTTTGGAAAAAGGACTCAGAGGACTTAAACTAGAATTAGCTAGAAAGACTCCTCCCCGAGGACTAACTTTATAGTCGAGAAAGAAGCTATGCAACCCACAATGGAAGAAAATCAATCAGCATTCCTACCCAGACAAAATTCCCAAGAACCACAACTATGACTAGAACAGAAAGATACTCTGAATGGTGTGATAGTGGTATTTATGCCTTGAGTGTAACCTACAGCCATCTAACTGGACTTAAGATGTGCTCAAAAGGAAGGAGTTCAAGCTTGAACCATGATAAAACTAGGCCACCACTTGTGGCTAGTGAGACTAACAACCCTAGAGGAAAAGCTATTACTGCCAATTTCCTAAGCCAATAGAATTTCTAATTTTCTTCTGAATACTTATTCCTAGGCCCACTGGTAAATGTAGTCCTAACCTCTCATAAAGGAAGCTTCTTTATGCAGCAGATGATAACCTTTATAGAAAGACACAGCTGTTCAAAATGCAAACACAACTGACCATGTGGTGGCCAACACCAACTGATACAGCACATGAAGGTTCAGAGAACATTGTTATATGTATATCAGAAATGCTTCACCCAGGAAATCTCAACAATAGTGTCACCTAGGACCTAAAACTGACAGCAAATGTTGACATGTTTATGTGCATGAGGGAACTTTCGCAAGGCTTCAACCCCAAATGAAGTGCTACAGGCAACTAATGACTGCTAGGAGAGGAAAAAGCTAGTTTGCTCCAGGGAGAAGCCACAGATAGGTGATCTAAATCCATCAAATACAAACCCTAAACACAACCATGTGAGTGGTACTAAATGAACTTGGTAGGTTACATTTATAAATTTATAAATTTAGAAACAACCTAAAGAATAGGGGATCATGAGAATCAAAAGGCTGGACCCCCTTCTTCCTCATCATGGCAACTCTGGCTATCAAATCAAACAAATAACATTTAACAATAAAACACAAGAAAAGAAATCTGGTTTACAATTAAAAGACATTTTAATCTATTGAAAATTGATAGTTCAGACAGCAATAGATTTCCTCCTGAAAAACTAAAGATCGACTAAAAGGTAAATACCTTGTGACTTGGCAGACCTTGTGGGGGAGGCCTCCTCATTGAGAGTGTTGCTATTCTTCCTTAGTACCTGAGATCAATACCTATCTCCATGGCTAGTGGCACCTATAACTCCAGCTTCAGCTGTAGAGAGAGGCTCTGATGCTCTCCTCTGATCTCCATGTGCACACATACACACAACATGCACTCACGCAAACACAGTTACACATATATAAAGAAAACTTTTTTAATGGAAAGACAAACTGTGACCATTAAAAGGACACCCCAACTTTAGTAATGGAGGTTGTTTACTATGAAATGTAAATTTGAGCTATCAATCAGGTTAAGATACTAAAAGCTCCTCTGACTTTCTAATAACATGACAATGTTTATTTGACCATTATTACAGCAATTATTATCTTTCCATAGGGTGAAGTAGGTTGAGAATGTAGAAAGAAAGAAAGAGAGAGAGAGAGAGAGAGAGAGAGAGAGAGAGAGAGAAAGATTGAATGAGATAGGATAGAAAACCAGAGGTGATTGTAGAAAGAAAGGCAGAACAATTAGATAGACAATATTAATTCAGAGTGAGATCTCTTGTGCTTGATGGAAACTAGACACATGCTTACTTCCTACACTAAGCCAGAGAAGAGTGGCTAGAATGGTGATTCCTAGCTGGCTTAGTTAGGATTACTACTGCTACAATTAAACACTGTAGATCCCCTGCCCCTATAGACCACTGCAGCAGGTGATCTCAGAGTCTCAGAATTCAGATGGGGTTAGGGAGATGCACTCAGGCTGCTGTGAGTATTGAGGGTATAAAGACACAGGAGAGTGTCTTGGAGGACAGCTTGTTTATTGAAATAGAGGGACTAGACTATATAGTTCTAGTCAGAGGGAGAGGAGGAAAATGAACAAGGGAGGAAGTGTTGTAGCTGGAGCAGGAACCTCCCAGTCAACTAGAGTAACAGAGTACTGGTCACATGACTTCTGAGAAGCCAATTCTCTGGCTGGGAAACAGAAGTTGAGCTAGCTTTATCATGACATGATCTTGTCTCTCAAGTTGAGCAGCCCCACTCCTGTCATGCTCTACCATTCCACATCTGGCTTGGGACTCCAAAAAAACAAAATTACAAAAGGAATTTGTGGAGGAACAGGCACACACTTCCATATCATTATTCACCATCTAAGGAAGTTAGGACAGGAATTCAAAAAAGCCAGAAACCTGGAGATAGGAGCTGATGCAGAGACCCTAGAGGAGTGCTAAGTGCTGCTTACTGGCTTGCTCCTTTTGGCTTGTTCAGTTTGCTTCCTTAGAGCACCCAGAAACACCAGTCTACCCACCCATAGTGGGTTGGACTTGCTTACATTAATCACTAATTAGGAAACTGTCCTACAGAGTGTCTCCAGCCCAAACTTAATGATTCATTTCCCCAGTTGAGGTTATCTGCTCTCAGATGATCCCAGCTACTGTCAAATTGACATAAAACTAGCCAGGACACTTGAAGGCACTAAGACACTGATCATGACTTGATGGTAGGCATTTCAATCATATTAATTAAAATACTTTTATTTAGCTTCATTTAAAATGGACAAAACAAGTGTTGCATCTATTCTATAGTAAAGAATACTGGATAGAAATGATATTTTCAAAATCAAACTATCAAAGGAGGTATAGTATTTATTCAAACATACTTATGTCAGCCTAAGATCCTTTTCGAGACATACCTAGTGTTGGTACCAGCCCCGAACTCGGTGACATCATATCCAGGCGACTCCTACATCGTTGCCGAGCCAATCAATCGCCATACACTCCCAGAATTTACCTAGGTACCTCACCTTTACCTGGGAAAAGACTACACCATCACTCATATAAATAAACAGAACTCTCATCCAATCAGTTTAACCAAATTATGAAGCTGAATTAACTAATTAATTATGTCCTATAAATAACCCTTAAGCATGCTGTGGTGAATTATTAGAATTATTTAGTAGTATGGCATCATTTTGAATCCAGGCTCTATCTCATTCCTAAAAGAGAGTGCAATCACACTTGATGCAATGTCCAGTTCTTCATCTCTTCTCAGTTCCTCCTGTAAGTCTTCTATAATATCTACCTCCTCATGACCCCATCCCTCAGAGACATACAGGCACAGTCTACAAAACTAAACTAACTAAGCAACCTTCCCTGTATGACTATATATACACATACACCACAGTAACTAACCTCAATCATGCCACAGAAGGTACTAGACTCTATGCTCCATAGGATGTGCAATTGTTCACTCTAAGCACACCAATTAGAACTTTCTGTTAGAAATCTGTTTGTATAATGCCCTGGACCCCAGTAATGTCTCCAGTCCCAGACATTATCTTATATTCTTTCTTGATCCTCATAGGTACTCATCTTTTCTCTTGGAACTGTAAAAGCAAACTGTTGCTGGTACTTCATGCATCTCTGTTGCATGATATCCTGTAGTTAATCTAGCTAGCATGCCTGCATTTAGCTTCCTTTCAGTCAATGGTTTCCTATAGAGTTTGTATTGTGGTAGTCATGAGCTATACATAATGCAAACAAAGGCCCACAAAAGTTTTTAGACAACATAAGCAAGCGTTCTGTGAAAAGGAAAATGGATTGACCGCTTGACAATAGGTCATTCCCTATTACAAACAAATGAATCCCATAAAGGACACAAGGTGTTCACAACCATACTCAAGTCAATCTCCATGAGAACATAGTTAACTTTCTGGAAGTAATCCTCAAGACCAGATTGAAGAGAAATAGAATATTTGTCCCTGCACCAGTCATTTTGGCATTTGAGAGCTGATGGCAACAGAAAATGCTGTTCCTGGTGCAATTGGCATTACTATAGCAAAATTCCTGATGTAGACTAATTTTATCTGAAAAAGAATGTCTACCTACGTCTCCTAGTTTAAAGTTTAAGATCATAGTATGGTAATAAGTTATGTAATTTGAAGGGAAACTGTTGCAACTGGAGACAATCATATTAAATGTATTCAATATGTCATAGACAAATATCAAGTGTCACTTATAGGTTTGGAGCTTTACAGATACATAGAGTTATATATATTTAGATGAAATGAAGGTAAAAGTGTAACACTCTAATGGGAGGTGGAAGGAATAAGATAGGGAAGTGCATCAGGAAATGGGGGAAATATTCTCAAAGAACATAATGAAGTTAAATAACCTTAGGTAACAAAGTATAACGTTAAAAAGAAACCTGGTATGCACACCACATTGCCATGGTTTGAGTCCCTTCAGTTGTTTTACCATCATGGAAGAAATACATGTATAAAGAAAGCATTACATCTTACAATAGGAAGTCAGAGAGGGTGGAGTCCCACATTCTCTTTGAGTTCATGTTCTATATGCTCAGTTGACTTAAGGGCCTCTAACAAGGTCCAAAGTCTAAAAGGCACCACCCTACCCATCCTGCCATGATAGTAACCATACTTCTAATTCACAAATGTTTGGGAAAACACAGTCATAGCCTTCTGCTATAGTTGATGAATGATCTCATTGGATGACTCTTTTTCCATCCCCTGCCCCCTACCATTTGAGTGTGTGGTATGTAAATATGTAATGTCTAAATATATTATCAAATGATTTAATTGTAACATTTTAGTTGTTGGTAAAAGGAAGCCTATCAAAATTAGTTTAAAGTAAAATGTAACTTGATATATATTCCCAAGAAGTCAAAGATGTCAGCAATTTTAGGATGTTAGATGCAAGACTTCACAAGTAGCATTGAGGAATTATCAGTCTTACCCTCTTTCATCTGCTTTCTTCATTCTTGTTTTCTCTGAGGCAGAGTTCTCTCCATCTTAGACATATGTAATCCCAACCCAAGTGAAGAGAGAGGGGGAGAGGGAGAGAACACTTTCCTGAAAGTGCAAGAGATGTGGATGAGTTTCAACTAGCATGTTTGTGTCAAATACCTGTTAGAAAAGCACTCACAATTGGTAATGTAACTGGTCATACTATAGTTCATCTCTCATCCTGAGGCGAATGTGGGCTTATGAGGAAGTTTCTAGAACACAGATGACATATGTGTATATATTCATATACATATTTATATGAAGATATTCATATATATTCATGACTGTTATGGAAATAAATGTGTCAATTATTCCATAAACTCACTGACAAAGGATGTGTTCCACTGATACCTTCAAAGAGATTATTTCTCGAACAATGATGAGATAAACAACAAGTTCAAAAATTAAATGAAAAAATCTTCCTCCTGACTAAATATGAAAGGTTGGCTTACTTAATTGCTTTGGTAATGCTATAAATCTTGCATATCTTTTTCAACTGAGCTTACAAAAGAGAAAATCCCATCAGAAGACTCAGCCGACTGCCAGCTTTCCTCAAATCTGATGTGTGCATTAAAATGAGAGCACTTAAAATTTTATGCAAAAAAAATGCAATTTGAAACAAAGATGTTTTATTGTTTCTTCTAGATTTTTTTTGCATTATAATCCCTTCAACCCAAATCACAGTCATAAAAAAGTTGCACGTGTGCTAGCCAATGGCTGGCTCTATACCATGTATATATGAGCAGAAGTAACTGAAGGTTACAGAAAAACTGAAGTATAAACAGAAAATGAATTGGCTGAATTATATGGTAAAAGGCTGTGAGAAGAATTAGGAGGTAGCGAGAGATAGATTCAACCAAAGTAAATTGTATAGTTCCCTAAACTCCATAGAATAACACCTAAGAAACAAAGTAATAAATTTCCCAACCTGGAAGGCATAGTTAAAACAGGTTGGTGCTAACCAAGTAATACCTTGGAAAAATAAAAATTTTACAAAGGATCAAATCCTAAGGCATCAGGAACTAGAAGAATATGAACTGAAAAAAAAAAGACAGGTATAGAAAGGGGCTAGGCTTGAGTGGCGAGAACCTCAATGCCTCTCATCCCTGTCAATGACAAACAGCTGATGCATTCCCTGGAGAGAGAGTGAGTCAGGAGTATCTCCAAGTTGTGAAAGTCAATTCCATCTAGAATAGAAGCAAAGGAGTTAAATAAAAAATGTGTGATGAATTTTTAGAAATTTCAACCACTATGTATTTCCCAAAATCTTGAGCACTGGGCTTCTAGAATCTAAGATGAAACCTAAAAGGAGCTTCTCTTAGAAACTAAAGCAGATTAAAAATTACTGGAAAGACTTCCAGATTTTAAATTGGCATATAAGGATATAGACATCAACACGATACCCTAAGATCTAAGAGAAAAGATTTATAAATATTTATAATGAACAAGTCTTAATAAGTTTGTCAGAGAAGTGATGTTATGATCCAAACAACTGTCTTCAAATTTGAAGGGACAGGTAAGTGTATGTAGATAATTACAACGTACCATATTAGATATCCACATTCATGGACACCAGAATAGGAAGCCTGACCTGGAATTAATAAATTGACAGAACTTATTGCCAAGAAGCATTAAAAAATAAATATTCCAGAGAAACAGGATTTTGCAGCATCCAACATATTTCTGAGCTTTATCTGAAGTGTTCATGTTATTTAATTTTAAAATATAAAACCAAGTTGTTGTAATCAATATTTAGGTATCGGCATGAAGCAAAATAGGCCAAATAGATACAATGGAATATCCAGAAATAAATTCGTATATTTATGGTCAACGTATGTGATTTTTGACCAACTTCTTTGATTACAAAGCTAATATTACACAAAGAAAAGATAGCTTCAGAAATTTTTGTTATGTAAAGCAGATGTCTTCATGCTACATAGAGACTTACCATAGGACGGGAAACTAAAAGAAGGGAAATAGTAACAGGCTTCCTCACCTTGGTCTGATTTCTTTTTGTATATAAACCCAAACCAATGCTCAAAAGCCTTAACACTTTAAAGAAAAGAACCAACAGACTGAAGGCACAATACACAGAGTGGGGAGTATATTTGCAATTAATAGATCTAATGATGGATTAAGACAATGTTTGTGAGGACCACAAATAGATCAATAGCAAGAACATAAATAACTCTAAAATGACAAACAATCTGAATGGACATTTCTTAGAAACTCAAATGCTCAACAGGTTTATGAGAAAACAGCCAGATGGTGGTGGTACATGCCTTTAATTCCTGCTCTTGGGAGGCAGAGGCAGGAAGATCTTTATGAGAGAAAATATGATTAGTGCTCACAAAAATAGAGATGAAAACCACCATCAAGGTGTCTTATTATGTAATGACTTAATGCATGACCACTAATAACAAACACTGTTTACAATGTTCAAAAGAGTTTTTTCACATTGTTAATCAGAATTTAAAGTTATATACCTTTTGTTGAAAATAGTAAGGAAGTTACTCATAAAATTAAAACTAGACCCACATTTGGTCCAGCAATTCTGCATTTTGCATAAATCCCAAAGGAATGCTATCAAGATCACAATATGCCTGAACTTTGTGGTCACTACAGTATTGAGCATAATATCAAATATATGGAAAGCACTGACTCAAGAACTGAAGATATGACAGAAATAGGGCAGCACATGTACACACAAGATTATCGTTCGTCCATTGAGTACAGCTCAGCTACTTTCATTTGGAAGACACAGAAAGATACAATACATGAGCTTTCTTGAAACCTAAATTTTCAAGATCATAAAATTAGGAGAATAATGGCTTTCAGGTTCAGGGACTAGGAAGTAACAGAGATGCTATTTTAAGGTTATACACTTGGATTAATGCTAGATAATTAAGCTCTACACCTTTAATACACACTATAGCAATTGACACAAATAATAATGTAATGAAGCCAAGTGGGTTTCTGGTAGACGATATACAGTTGAATAGTTTTTAAACCCTGCTTGATAATCTTTTCTACGATGTGTATTTGGGCCATTGATCTAAAAAGTAATTTTAGATGCTGTTGGATTACTTAAAAAATCTATCATGGTTTTTACTATTTTCTATTTGTTGCCTTTGTTCATTGCTCTTATTTTTCTTCTACTAGGCTGTTGGAGGTTATAATTGAACACTACATGAAAGCATAGGGTTGTATTTCTTTCTTAGAACATCTAATATAACTTGTTTTCATTTACTTGCTACTTTACAGTTCACAGTACAAAACTGCATCTAATGCAAGGTAACTTACAATAACAAAGTATGGCCTTGCCCCAGGATCTGTAATGGATGAACTCTAAATACATAGTATATAACAAAATCCACTGATGCTCATGTTCCTTGTATAAACTGATATATTATTGATATATAAGGCAGGCACAAACTCCCATATACTTTAAATCATCTCTAGAATACTTATACCAAATTTAATGTAAATTCCATATAAATAGTTTCTATCTTATTTCTTTTAGGAAGCAACAACAAAACTATGTAAATGTTTGAAACAGATGATTTTTTTTTAATTTTTGTGTTTGTGTGTGTGTGTTTGTGTGTGTGTGTGTGTGTGCTTGTGTGTTTGTGTATGTGTGTGTGTTTGTGTGTGTGTGTATGTGTGTGTGTGTGTGTGTAAAGGCACATGCATACTACAGTGAATATACAGAAGGTAGATGACAACTTTCAGATGTAGATCCTATATTATCACTTTGTAAGATTCAGGGCCTTGTAGCTTCTTGAGAGTTTTTTCCAAATCCATCTCAGCGTACCAACAGGTCCGGTATTAAAGAAATCATGTACATTGGTTTAAGCTGCAGATATACAGTAAACAAGAAGTGATCAAACACTTTTCTCTCATGTAACTAAACAACAATTTCTGATTCTTCACTTTTATCAGTTACCACACATTTTGCCTAAACACAAATGTAATTATAAAATAATTTCTTCCTACTTTATTTTATTTCAAATAAATTTCAGTCTCCTGTTGAATTAGGAATAATATAGAAATATTTTATTTTAGAAGCTGAAAATGCAACTCAGTAATAGAATGTTTCTAAGCACAAAACCCTGACTTCAATTCCCATGAAGAAAATGAATTTATTTTATCTATACCATTTATCCTCTAATATTCTTTCTTTTTAATAAATTTGAGTCTCTCAATTACATTGTTTTACTTATCAAGGAAGAATTTATTTTACCATTTTCTTCAAAGAAGGCCTATAGGAAATATATCTATAATTATCTATTTAATATTTTTATTATGGTAAAATACATGTAATATAAAATTTATAGTCTTGACCATTTTAAGAGTACAATCCAGTGCTGCTAAATACCTTCATATTATTATGCAATTATCAGTACAATTTATCTCTCAAACTCTAATGAGCAGTACAATTTTACTAACATAAACAATGAAATGGGAACCAATGTTTCTCTTTAAAACCTGAAGGACTGGTGTGGGATAAAATTCCACTGTGACTCTCAAATTCATCAAAAAATGTATTGAGATTGTTATACTGTAGTCTAGTAACCATTGGAAACAAAAGAATGAGATGGTCCTTTGTGCTGGGTTCCAGGAAGGAGTTCAGGTCTAGGAAGCTGGATCACTCTCCCTCAGGAGCCCTAGAAGAGAATGAGCCCAGCTCTAAATTATAAGGAGACATCAAGAACCAGAAAGAACAGTTGTAGGTCACCCTTAAGGCCAAGCAACACCATATGGACTCTGCTCAACGGTGCCCAAGCTGGAAGCATAGAATAGAGCTAAATTTGTGACCTGGCATTATCACCATGGGTTCTTGATAATTGACTCTCAACTAGGTGGCAAGGGAATTCTATATACCTCAAAGAGACACCATTCTTTTTTTTACCAACCCACAAAGGAAGAGAGTTAAACTTTAGTACGTTTTCTCTTAGTTTTAATATGCATACAATAGTCTGCCAAACTGAAAATGTATAGGACACAATTCAAAAGTTTGAGTGCCTAAAGTCATGATCCTCGGGGTTTTGTTAATATTTAATACTCTTTGGTGTTCAATGAAGATATATTTATCTTCAACTAAGACAAGGCACCTGTCTTGGTTGTGGCATATCCTGGATACCTTCAGATGAAGTATTAAAATGGCATAAACACTTAACATTTTAAGATATAAAATAGGTAGTGGCCAGGGTAGGTACCAGAATGCTGTCAAATGACTGAGTCTTTTGGATTGACTTTGCTGGTTGATCCTGTTACATTACTAGCCTATAGGTGGTGTGGCTTTATTTTAATTGAGTGGAGGAATTGTATATAATTCCAGAAGAAAATGCTATTTAATCCCAAAAAGTCCACTTTATCTAAGCAGAGAAAATGGAAATTAATTGATCATCATGAGAAACCTAAGAAAAAAATGCAAATAATTTCTCCATGGTCCTTTTAACTCTGAACAAAGTAAATGAAATATTGGAAAAGCCTGTTATATATATACATATATACAGATAATTTAAAATAAATATATAGATACTAATATCATATTATAATAAAATGTCAACCTTAACTATAACTCTCTTAAAGGAACTTTGTCTAAAATATTCCTAAAATTTGGGAATCAGATTGTAAGCTTCACAGTACTAAAGTATTTCACACATTCCAAAAATGTCTCGAACAGCCCTAATGAAAGCAATACATAAGCAAACCTACCATATATTTGACTATCAATCAGTTATCATAATTTAGCTTTCAGTTAAACATAAAAATCAGTCTTACTCTAACCACTGAGTATATTTCAGATCAGTAAATTATAAAACAAGACACTCCATTATCTTCCTCTGTTTCCCACTCATTCCTCTAAAACAAGTTTTTTCCTGTCTCTTATTTGATTAACATTCTGACTGATGAGAAACACATGGTTCTTTTGCCATATCTCACATGGGCAGACGATATAGGTTTATGCTTGTCTTTTTTTTCTGTTACTATAATAAAATATAAGATAATTCATTTATAAAGATTTCTTTTGTCTCATAATGTTGGTGGTTCTAAGGTATGATCATTTGATATATATTTTTTTGCATCTGTGATGGTAAACACATCATGATAGGAGCATGCTTTGGAGAAATACTGTTATAACCAGGGAGCAAGTAGAGAGAAGAGTCAAGAAACTCCTTGAGAAAAGTCCTATGACAATCTAAGTACATGGATCCCACCTCTCCATTTCACTGCTGTGGAGAGAATGCATTTGGAGTGTGATCCTTTGGGAGACACTGAGGAGGCACACTGTAGCTAGCTTCATTCACCAGATCTTTCCTTGCAGTGTTGTATATTGGCCATTACTATCTGACATGAGGAACTCACTTAGCTGTAAGAGGAGCTCCTCCTAAATTCACAAACTCTATCTTAGGCACAGTTTGGGCAATTGCAGTGCCTGTGACAATTCTTTTCTGTGAGTTCACAATGATCTGAATTAAATGCATTTCAGGCTGAGATGTGTTCTTGAACATTTAGGTCTTTGCTGAACACCCATTAGTATAACAACTGAAATTAAGAATTCTAAATATAGTGCCTAATTGGACTTGATTTACTCTATTACAATAGAAAAGGTTGTATACAGCTCTTGACTGTGTACCACCCTTAAAGAAGAATGTTGCCTTTACATAGACAAGACAGGGAGGGTTAAAGAGAACATGAAATAGGTCAGTGAAGGCCCTAAGAAAAATCAGAGAGAGAAAGAGACAGATGAATGCTGGTACAAGAATTGGTTTTCAGCCTCTCCAAGGTTGCCAACCCTATTTCCTCCCATCTTGGGACCATTATTGGGGTTCGTTTTGCTTACTTCTGCTGGTCCCTGGGCCTCAAATAGGCTGACTAACTCTGTGAAACAACAGATCAATAATTTGGTAGCAAAACCTATTCAGTAACATTATCATAAGTTAGCTATGGAGGGCCACGAGACTCAAGATGAGGTTGTTACTTTATACAAGATGCTCCCAAAACACATTTCCACCCAACCTAAAAGAGGGGACTTCTGCCCCTAGACCAAGCAGAGAGGGGCCACCCAGAACCCCCTCTGACAGGTGATCTGAATTCTTGCTTAGGCTGAGAGGCTAAGCACTCCAAGGGAATATAAATAAAAGTTTAAAATATCTCTCTGGGTTCCCTGAGGGACAAGCCTGACTGCATAGGGGTTGATGTCAAAAGTATCCCATCTCCAGGAAAAAGACATTGGGATGAGTACGGGCCTCATGCCTCACTGGACAACGACAGGGGGACCTGAGCCATTACAAGGTCCCCTTCAATTACTGGAGGTCAGGCCTCTATATCCCTGCCTTCGCAAGATTAGAATCGCCACTGCCCTTCTATACTTAGGGAAGGGAGGAGATGTCAGGGGCATCCCTGCTTATACACTGAAGGTCTAAAATCGGCCATAGGCCTAAAATCAGCAATAGGCCTATCATACATGTATACTAACACCAAGTCTTGGGTCACTGTAAAAACAAAAACAAAAACAAACAAACAAACAAACAAAAACATTGAAACAGATGGCTATAAGCTATTGTAAACAGGCAGCTTTTGTGGAAATTTACCAGCCCGAGTAGTCATAGACCTTGTAAATAGGTAGCCTTGGCAGATAATACCAACTTAGATAAGGACAAGTGAGTCATAGGCAGAGTCATAGTGACCTGTCCCCTGAACCTTCACCCAGCCGATACCAGGTTCTGAAAGATATCTGTATTCCCCCTGAACACCCACACTCCAGTGTCATCCCCTTCCCCACATCCTGCCTTTCTGTGTTTATAACCCCTGTGTGAATGAACTACGACTTGAGAAAAAAATAAATAAATTATTAAAAAAGAATTTTAAATATAGGTTTACCAACTTATTAGACACAGTCAGATTAGTAAATTGGGAAGAAAAATATAAGAGAGGAGAAAATACAAGTAGAATATTAGGCATATATATGCTAGAATTCATAGAAGAAAAGAAAGAGATGAATAAAAACAATACTTGGAAACAATGATTCAGAGGATTAAAAAATCTATGTGGACTCTTCACCAACAAATGTTAAAAGGCCAAAGAATCTGAAGCAGAAAGAGTGAATGCATGCATGAATACATATATACATGTACATATGTAAAAAATCACATTCTGAAGCATTACAACTGTATTTTTATTGCCAAATTTCAATAGGACAATCTAAAAGGAAGTCCCCCAAATAAAATAATCTAAAGAATTCTAATTTATGGTTAATATGTCATTCACAACAATAGAAGCATAGAATGATATCATCACTAAACCAAAGTTAATGACTGACAAGATTATATTTAATACAAAAAAAGGATCATTTGAGTATGTAAATAATATATGTAATATATTTTTGGAAAAATGTTTGAATCTTGAGAAAATTATCTCATGTACAAGCTTTTCCAGTTTTAATGCAAAAATTAAAACAATAAATTTATAATAAGACATTAAACGAGCATGTGAATGTTAATAGGCATTAACTGATTGTTATGCTGATTTATGTTCTCTCTAAGGTACAGTAATGCAACATAAGTTGACCATTACCACTGCAGTCAGTTAAGAAATCAAATGCAAGGAAGTGAGCTCATAATACAATATGATTTGTGGAAACAGAGAGAATAGGGAGGAGGGGGAGTGGAAGACAGGTCATCTAAAATGGAGGCAGAGCGTGGATTTCTACAAACACACATACAAGAACTGCTGTGATTTTCAAGGAGGAGGTGCAAGAAGGATGCACCTTTACATATTTCAAGGAGAACTTGCCTATGTCAGTACCTTGAGTAGATTTCTGTTTGTTAAACTACCCTGCTTTGTCAGAGCAGCCTTCAACAATTTCAAATGAAATTACCTTATAGTATTACCTTATAGTTCTAAGAAAGCAATGACATAAAAACTGTGAGGCAGTGGGCTGAATTGACTTAAATATCTGCCTTTTTATTAACCAGGAAGAGCAGCACATATTAGTCTTTGATAAGGATTATTAAACACAAAATGAATAAAAACAGAAAGCATGAATTTCAAGCTAAAGAAATACAAGAAAGTAGAATATGCACTTAATCAATGCAAAGGGAGGCATAAAGGGAACAAACAGCAAACAAAATGTATGCAAGACCATCAGAAAAATAAATATGACATATGACGTAGACCCTAGAGTTTCTGAATTTACAATAGCGGTCCTTAATGAGGGGTTAATTAACAAGGAATGCCACATTGGATTTTTAAAAAAATCATTTCCAGTCAATTTAAAAGAAATAAATCTAATATATAACTGAATAGGAAAAACTGAAATTCAAAACATGGAAAATACATATTGTACAACTATTAACCAACTAAAACAAGAGTTTCTTCCATAATCAGAGAATGTAATCAGATTACATGTACATGGGTTTATTCCTAGTTGGTCTAGAGATGGAGCATGGACCAAATGGACATTCCAGAAATCCTGATAAATCATGTATGTTATAGAAAGTAGTGTTGCATATATAAAAAAATAGAATGAAGTAAAAAAAATCTAATGAGGCTAGAAAGATAGCCTAGGGATAAGAATATTTGCTGAAGTTTGGTTCTCAGTACATCAGTAGCATACAACTGCCCTTATCTTGAGATCCAGGGAAGCCATATTCCCTCTTTTGACCTCTGTGTATACCCATAGACATATGGCAGCCACTCACAGACACATGCACAAATGAACATAAATACAAATAAATGTTTTTAAATCTTTACTCTTGTACACAGAAGGAGGTGTTGCTCTTCCTTTTTCATCAGATGGAAACAATTACAGAGATATAATTGGTCAAAATGCAGAGAATGAGTGACCTGGGGGTGCTCCCCTACAATTGATGTGTCTGTAATACTACCTTGCACCAAAGGTTCAGAGGATATCACCAAAAGGTGATAACATTTTAGGAATAGGGTACCAGGATGCCTGCTGCTAGTATCTTCTAGACATGACAGTACTCATGACATCACAACAATATGGTTACAAGACCTGCATAATGATAACACCAGTCAATGTGCCAATAAACACAAGGAAAAATTGACAAAGCCCTACCCCTAGATGAGGAGCTGCTGGAAATCAATGTCTTCAAAGGAATGAAGAATCTGTCTTCTCCAGGGATGAGCCCTTTTATAGGTTATCCAATTGCAAGTTCTCAGGCCTAATTTGAGAGCAACACTTTCCAGAAAGGACTGGACTGTGGATGGAAGTGTGTGTGTGTGTGTGTGTGTGTGTGTGTGTGTGTGTGTGTGTGTGTGTTGTGTGTGTGTGTATGTGTTTTAGCAATAAAAATTATAGAAGAAATCCTGAAGTTTAGGAGTCAGAAGACATGAAAGAGTTGGAAAGAAAAGGGACTAATATAAATATAGTACATGGGTATGAAGTTATCAAAATAATTAAAGTTAAATTTAAAATGTTTCTAAGCACAAAACATAAATATGTAACCTTGTAGTTACTGTCCAACCACAATACTTGTTTTGTTGAGGATCGATTGAAATAGAAAGATCAAAGTACTGTTTTCTAAAATTTTCTAAATTTCTGTAAAACCAACCTTTGAGGCTAGAGATGAATATACATACGAACTCCTAATCCTGAAATGTCAGCACAACCCATTTGATCTCAGATATCAGCAAGGTATAAAGATGATGCGGGTGAGTGGAGCACAGGTGAGCTCAACGTTGTTAAATTCATGCCACACTCAGTTTCTGCTAAATCAACTCTGAAAAGGACGGGAAAGACTAATGCTCATCCTGATTACCAGATAGGACACTGCCTTCTAAGATTAAAAAAAATAATTATGTAAGTCACAACTCAGCTTTGTATTCATATATACATGATGCCAAAGTAGAATATGAGAAAACAGAGTCAGTAGAAGTAAACCCATAGATACGTACTTATTAAAACTAGTACCCATAGAGTTAAGATATACTGTAGAATTGGGTAAGATGGTGAACTAACAGCTGCCTCCTGTGATCTGATTAAAATTGTCCCGTTGTTTTGTCTCTTTGTAGTTTTACTGGCTTCATTTCTTCAGTGTTTTTTATTATTTAGTAATCTTATACTTGTTTGTCTTCTCTTTTTCTTTTCAACTCTTCATTGGCCTGTGTTTTCCTTTCATTTCATTTCATTTCATTTCCTCTACCAGACATTAACTAGTATTCTTATTTCACTTTATCTTTTGAAAACATTGCTGCTTTTCTCCTTATTCCTCCTCTAACATTTAAAATTAGTTTTGTGCTCGGACATGCTCATTATCATCAATCTTTTCCTCTTTTGTTTCTTTTCCTTATCATTTGCTTTTTCTCTCTCTTGTCTATTTCCACTTCTCTCCTTCTTTTTTATTTTTAAAAACTTTAACTCTGGTTTTCATTTATTTGCCCCTTTTTCTCATTTTTTATTGCTTCCATATTTACTCCAAATTATCTTAATTTCATAGCATGCACTGCGTTAGTTCTTGATGTTGTCTTTTCTATGTGTATTAGTGATATATTAATGAGGTTCAATCTTTCTTACGTCTAAGTCTATTATTTATATGCTTTGGTATCGCTGCTTTTACAGTAGTTTCCTTCTTCTTCTTCTCTCAGTGATATTGGAGATTGGACCCTCAAAGACTAGACTGCTCAATAAGATCCCAGATAAAACCAGAAGTGAAACCTAAATTACCAAGTTCACAAATTGCAACACATAAATAACGGAAAAGCATGAGGCAGTATGACTCCAGTTAAAAAGTTCATAATTCCTCAGCTACTTCATTCAGAGGTACTAGAAGACATGAAAACCCAGGTGAAGATTTCAAGCAAAGTTCTTAAAAGAAAACACAGACAAGTATGCAGATTCAGAACCTGAAGAGTAAAGTCAGAAACAAGGAGAAATTAAAGCTACAATTAATGAAAACAAGCAGTTTCAAATATTACAGATAGACTTGATCATGAAGAAGAAATATAAGGGAATGTGGGACACTGTCAAGGAAACTATATAGTTAACAACAATAAAGAAAAATTAGTAAGCAAGCATGTCCACCATAAACAAGAACTTTAGGGCACTCTAAAAAGGCCAAACCAAGCATCTATAGAACAGAAGTTGAAATAAAAACTAAGTCCAGGAGCTGGAGAGATGGAATACCATGTAAGAGCAGTAACTGCTTTTCTAGAATACCCAAGTTCAATTCTAAGACCCTAGTTGTTGACAAGAATCAGTAACTCTAGGTTATTTCACTCTTTCTTCTGACATCTTCAGGCACAGCGTATATGCAGCGCATGGACAAAATGCAGGCAAAACACCCATACATGAAAATTTTAAAAATTAATTCTTTTAAAAAGCCACAGAGAAACTATTTAATAAAATTATAGCAGAAAATGTCTCCAGCCCAGAGAGTTTGACATCCAAACATTTAGATAAACAATTCAACATGGCTAAAGAACTTCCCCACAAAATATAATAGTAACAATTACAGAGCAAATAAAATGCTATTCGAATGAGTAAGAGAATAACTGTAACTCATCTTTACAAACACAAATACCAGAGCAGCTCATCAATTTAATATCTTATCAGCAGTCCTCAAAGCCAGGAAACCATGAAATAATGTATTGAAAGCCCTGAAACAAGTAAATGCTAACCAATATTGCAACTGGGTTATTCTTGATTCCATAGACAGAACTGTAAATGATACTAAATGCTGGGCTGGAGAGATGGCTCAGTGGTCAAGAGTGCATACTACTCTTGCAGAGGACAAAAGTTTTGTTTCTAGCACCTATGTAGGGCATCCTACAATGTCCTGAAGTTCCAGATCCAATAGAGAAGAGATCCTTTCTGGCCTCTGTGAACACTACATGCACATGCACAAAATTTTGCATACACACACATATATATACATAATAAATTTTTATATAATATAATCTTATGACACTTAAGGCAACACTCCACAAATACACAGAGATTAAGAAAGATAGTCTCATCATAGAACCCAAGAAAGAGTAACTTTCAAAAAAGAAGTACATAGACAAAGGCGAGGTATGAAAGAACCCATTCTGCATGACACAGTATATCAGGAATCTCTAATGATAATAGGGAGAAAGTAGGGAACAAAGAGCAAGGCAACCAGCCATAAAATACAGCAAAATTAGAAAAATAAGGATAAACAATTCTCAATAATATCCTGAAATTTAAATTGTCTCCACTCACTTATAAAGAGACAGGGTGAAGAAAGAGAATTTGTCATCTTTAAAACACAAATCTCATTGACCAAAAACATCCATAATTAATACAAATAATGTAAGCCAATCTATCAAGAAAATATAGAACAAACTGTTACAGCTCATTGGATCCCTGACGAAGTAGGCTTAAAAATAAAACTAGTGAGAAGGTATAAGGAATATTGCTAACTGATTGGATTTACTGCTGAATTCTACTAAACTTTTAAGGAATTTGTTCCATAAAATAAAGTAAGAAAAAGACTACTAGTCTTTTTCATGCAGTCAGTTTGATCCTGATACCCAAACTAGAAAACAAAATAACAACAAAGATGAAGAGGAAGAGCAGAGGAGAGGAGGAAAAAGTAAAAACTATCATATCTAAAACTAAGACCTGCTTAAAGATCTTACCAGAAGACAGTGTACAGGGAAGTAAGCAATGGCAAGAAAAGAAAATGACAGAACGTATTGCAACAAGAAAATTAGGAAACAGGAGGGTGTTGAAGATCTGAACAACATCAAGTGGCTGAAATACCTCAGGAGCAGCTTCTCCGGGACAATGTCGCTGAACCTGAACAGAATTGCTGAGGAAAATGACTGCCAGTACTATGATAGCTAATGTCATTTGTCAAGTTGTGAGAATCTAGAATCACCTTGGAGGCAAATGTTTGGGCATGCCCTTGAGGGAGATTCCAATGTGAACTGGACTGAGATGAAAGACCCATCATAAATGGGATCACATATTTCCTTGTGCTGGAGATCCTAGACTACATAAAAATAAGAAGGCTAGCTGAACCCCAGTATGTTGCAAGATATTTGATCACAGTGTGAACCCTGAAACTGTGCTATTTACTGGAAAAACCTGTTTCTAGCTGTGGTCTGGCTCAGCCCTAGCACACATCTTTAACTCAAAAGGTTTCTGTTTATTTTAAACAGGAAAATAAAGCCAATCATCGGTCAAGAGGCAGAGCAAGCGTCCAGTTGATAGGGAGTGAACATAGGGAAAGAAAACATAGGGAGAAAAAGGGAGTCGGGAGGATGGATAGAGAGAAGTACAGGAAGTAAAAAGGAGAGACATTGAGTTTGAGGGATTTTTGAGATGGCATGGCGAAGGAGAACTTTCTTTTAGGATGTAGGTTCAAGAAGGTCAGCTGGGTACTTTCTCTGCCTCTCTGAGCTAGCAGACTTTCACCGAAGCATCTGGCTCCTGAGTCTTTAATGGTAAAATCAAACATTTGAAATTTTGTTAAAACATAATACCAGAATTCATTGTTTTCTGCTTGCTAACTGAAGATGCAATGTGGCCGGCTGCCTCAAGCTCCTCCTGCCCCCATGTTTTGTTGATATGATGAATTATGACCCAGGATGATTTCTTTCTTTCCTTGTAATTGTGCTGCAGCAACAAGAAAAGGTGACACTAGGAAACTGATAAAAGTTCAGTCAGTATGTATCAAGGAAATATAACTTGTATACATTTTGACAGAGAAGTAAAGCGATGGGTCTATTTGGAAAAGTTTTGAGAAATGTATATTGAAACTAAAAAGTCATATGTGGCCCTGTGTGAAGTGGAAATTCTGGTTTCTTTGGAAACTCAGTTGTGTCACATGATGCTTTCATGGAAGCTGACTTGTGAGAGGATGATTTGCTGAAGCAGACATGTGAGAGGGCATATGATGTTTAGCTGGAGCAGAGGCTTGAGTGGGCATGTGATACTTAGAAAGAGCATAAATATAACCCCATAGACAGTGAGAGGATGCTCTTGCATTGTTACACCTTGCAATGTTTTACTGGTCTTCACTGCTCTTCATTTCTTAGAGAAAAACCAAAGAACTTCGTGGAGTATTCCAACTGATTTTTGCCACTTCAACTGATTCTTGCTAATTCAGTGGAGCCTTTCCATTTCTGTTGGGTCAAGCAGCTGCTACAGATTCATGTTTAGTGCTTGATAATGGACTGGACTGCTGATATCCTGACAAGGAAGGATGAAGTGGCCCCCAAAGAACTGAGTCTAAACAAGTCCACAACCCCCTTGTTCCATTAACCATCTTTCTCCCTTACCTGTGGTCAGTGGGCTAGAGGGAAGGTTGAAGTGTTTAAGAACACTAAGTAAAGTAGGCTTTAAAATTTTATACATGGGTTACCAATGATCACACAACAGCAAAATTAGTATTTCTGTCTACCAAAACATTTGTACAAGAATGTCAAAAAGTAACTTTGATCATAAAACCTACAGATTGAATAATTCCAAATCCCCACTAACCGTGAAATGAAATATATTAAAGTTGTAGTCTACTCTGACAGAGAATGAATGGCAACTCAATTAAGAAAGTGTGATAATGTAAAAAATACAGATGATGCAAAAGCATAATGTTGAATAGAAGAAACCAGAAGCAATAGAATACATGTTGAATTATTCCATTCATATATAACCCAACAAATATAAATAATCTATGAGGAGAGATAACTATATTTAAAATATTACTCACAAAAATGGTCCTAGTAGTGCAAGTCTGTATACTATACCCCAGAACTTTAGAGGTAGAGGTAGGAGAATCCTAAGTTCAGAACCAACATGGCTGTAAAGCAAAAGAGAATTTCAATGGCCATAATAAATAGGAAATAAAGGTGGTTGTTAGAAATGAGGATAATTGAGAATTGAGCAAGAATTATGGTGTACCAGGATGTTCATGATCTTAAGGTAGATATGATATGCATCTATGCCAAATACATAAGTATTTTCTGATATTTAATTTGTACCTGAGTAAAGATGTAATATGTAACTTAATATATTATATAATGTAACTATATTATATAAGTAAATATAATTTAAAGAGTTTTGGAAATTCCAAGTTGAAGTCACAAGAAATGTGGTAAACTTTTTTATAGAGGATTCAACTTTATATTGTAAAAGTTCACTTTAAAACACAAAATCTATAGAAATAAAGTCAATATCTACCCAATTCCCAATAGTTTTGAATTACTACTTTATAACTATAATGATAATAGATATGATGCCTATATCTCTATTTTTGTATCATTAAAACAATAAAAATTATAGTATTACTTGTTTCAAAATTTTCATTTCATTAGAATATATTCCTGCAAGATGAATTCTTAACTTATTGCAATCATATAATTTAAGCAAAAGCAAACCTATAGTGATTCTACATACTTATATTTCAGAGATATTTTGCTTTTGTTCACTTGGAACATTCAGAAAGAAGCTGTATAAACACTGCTAAAATTACCAATTAAACAAGTGTATTACCATATTGCAAATAACCATTATATTAGCTTAGAAGAAGCTACTTCTTCAATGTGAGAACATTTATCTTATGAAATAAATTTTGATTCCTCATGGTAGTAGGCATGATATATTTTTGCGTCTGCTATATACAAACACACAAAGAATCTATGCATTTCAAGGAAAAGACAATATTTCTTCATCTAAGGAGGTCCCTGTAGAATATCTCAACAAAGCATCAATGACAAGTTTCTCCTAAAAGCCCTGTTTTCCCATCTGCTTATGAAAACAGCCAGTTTTGCAGATGGAAGTTGTCAATCCAAGACATTTCCTCCTTGAAATCCAGCTGCATACCAGATTGTTAATACTTGAAAGATCAACTGTATCATAGAGTTGTCTAGATGTTATTCAAGTGGTACCTCTCCATGATGGCAAATCCTATAATATTGACTGAGACAAAGAAACTGCTGAAGATGACGGTTGACAAATGCATATGTGGTTCTTTCTGTGGAGTACATGTGCTTTAATTCAATTTTAAACTGCATTCTGGAAACAAAAATGTGGGATTTAACTAACCACAATACAAAATACATAAGACCACATAATTTTAAAAGTACGCTGCTCATTAAGGAAAAATCTGAAATGAACCAAACTAAGTGTTAAAAAAGAAATACAAATCCCTGCAGAAATTTAGTATATGGTAAAGGTGAGACAAGGACAGTAATTGCACGGAGTGTGTGATAAATTTAGATAATGTCTTTGGAAACTAATCATGTTTCTCAATGAACATTTTAATCATAAAAATTTAAGTGGAAAATTGAAACTATTTGAGCTCAGAGAAATAATGGAGTGAAGAAAAAAATTTCTTCATCGAAGATTTTCTAAAGAAGACGTGGAGGAGGAAATGGAGAAGGAAGAAGAGAAGGACAAGGAGGAGGGGGGAAGGCAATTGAAACAAATATTTTAAAAACTTCACTCTTGTGCCAAAATAAAAACCAACCCCCCCCCCAAAAAAAGGTTATAACAAGGCTCTCAGCAAAATAAAAGCAAGAATATCTTCAATTCAGTTAACAAGGTGCTCATTTCTATAGTGTATAAAAAGCTTCTACACACTGTTCACCTACCTTATTATTATTATTCACAAACAATGGGGAAGGTGGTGTCAACTTTTAAAAAACAAATTATTAGCAATTACCGAAAAGTACAAAAACCATAATGATCATGCATAACCATACATACAAATGGTTACACATAGCATTCCAAAGCAATGTTCTCTTTATATTTCAGGTTATTTATGCATTTGTTGACAGAGGCCACACATTAATATTATATTTTCTATACAAATATATTATTCAATGTATATAATTATGTAAATACAGGTTTCTATATCCTGAGATTTTTCACTAGAGTCACTATTATGCTTCAGGAAAAAGTTCCAAATAGCCTTCAAGGGACTACACTTGTATTGTAGGAATGTAAAGTACGAGTCCCAATCATGTACACAGATGTCAGACTCAGGGCGGGTTATGTTGAATGTATTAAAAAGGAATGTGAAGCATGGGAGCAAATATGGAGACAAAGCATGGGGCAGAAACTGAAGGAGGGGCCATCTAGAGACTACACCTGGGTATCCATCCCTTGTGCAGTCACCAAAGGCAGACTCTGACATGGATGCCTGGAAGTGCATGCTGACAGGAGCCTGATATAGCTGTCCCCTTAGAGGTCTGCCAGAGCCTGAAATTTACAGAGGTGGATGCTCTCAGCTAACCGTTGAACTGATCATGGGGTTCCCAATGGAGGAGTGAGAAAGAAGACTGAAGGAGCTGAAGAGGTTTGTGGCCCAATGTGGAGAGCAACAATACCAACCAACCAGAACTCCTAGGGTCTAAACCACCAGTCTGGGAGCACATAGGGAGGGACCCATGGCCCCAGCTGTATATGTAGGGGAGGATAACATTGTCAGGCATAGGTAGGTGAGGAAGTCCTTGGTCCCGTGAAAGCTGGACGCCCCAATGTGGGGGAAATTGTTGGTGGGGAGGTGGGAGGGGGTGGGGGCATATCCTCATAGAAGCAGGAGGAGGGGGATGGGATAGGGTGTTCCTGGGTGGGGGAAAAATGGGGAAAGGGGATTACATCTGAAATGTAAATAAAATATCCAATAAAATAATTTAAAAATTAAAAAAAAGGAATGTGACTAGGCTTGCTTGGAAAACTATTTTCTAAATCCATATCTCCTTTACTCATAGGTAGGAAGTAAAGAAGACCACTGTCTTATTCCTCATAGGTGTTGGATTGCCTTACCCAATGAGTGAGTCTAAATAAGTAATTGTAGCAATGTTCCTGTTGGGGTCTCTTTCTCACAGAAGAAAGCATTTGCTCTCTTTTGCACTCTACCTTGTAGCAAGTTATCTGCCCCAGTAGGTAAGAATTTGAAATGTACCTCTGCCTAAAAAGAGAAGTATAACTTAGAATAAAACATTGAGAAGCACATCAAAATGACATTTCTAAGCTTTTATCAGAAATTAAATTGCTACTTTGATCTCAAAATGTCTGCCCCTTGGGCTTAAATGTTGCAAAGGGAAGAGCAGTGGCATGTTGACTCCTCCTTTATCACAAACTCCTGCTTCAAAATACCAAAGCAATTTCATATCCATTAACCTATTATGTAATCACAATAACCCTTAAACATATGAGGGAAATGAACATTATTGAACTCAATATCTACTATTTTTTTCAAAGGAATAAGAATCATTGCAATAGATTTCCACCTTTTATCTGAGTTCTCACAAATTTCAAAAATAGAATTTACCTTCATTTTAAATATAAGAGAATGGAGTGTCAGACAGCTAAAATGACCTACACAAGGCAGACATGTGGCTAACAAGAAGACTTGAGTCCAGGGAGATAGAACAAACCAAGATAATGTCCTTCATTTAAATTGGTGTTTCCAAATCTTGGTATAATGCTTGACTAAAGGAGGTTCTTCATAATTGTAGTTGAAAGGATATTGGATTCTTTCTTGTTCCTCTGTATCATGGAAGAAGAAGACATATTTTTTTGGAAGCACCAAAACTCAAAGAATTTCCAAGCCCCATGAGCAAGGTATAGTGGTCCAATACCAATGTCTGGAGATATTGATGGAAATGCTATGAGTTGGTACATGTATGGAAAAATGATATGGATTCTAAATATGAGATCCAATATTTGTATGATGTCATCATACTTTCTCAGTCTAACATACTAGAGAGGCCTCACACAAACTCTAGAAAGTAAGGGACTTCCTTGTGACATGTTCATCATCTATATATGACACTTCAATCATACTCATCCCTGCAGTGCTCTCAGAATCGTCTTTTCCTGCTCCCAAAGGGTTAGCTCTACATTTGTGTATTTTGTTACTGTTGTTTCTAGATCAAATATCTGAGAGAAAAAAAATGTAGCATTTTTCTTTCTGAGTCTACCTTATACCATTAATACGATGTCATTTATAATCCATTGTCCTTAAGGTGATATAATTCTTTTCTACATTAAAGCTTAATAACTTTAGCCATCTCACCACTGGAGAATGCCTAGACTGAGTCTGTGTGTGACTAATATAAATAATGCCATGAAAAACATGGGCTTACTACCCTATTCTGACATTATATTCCTTTGAGTATACACCTAGAAATTGAATAACTGAATCTGACAACACCTTTCTTTCTTCTTCACTGGCTTAATTAATCAATTAATTAATTAATTTTTTTCATTTTTGAGGAAAAATTATACTTATTTCCATGGTAACCATTCTAACTTCCTACATTCCTAACAATATATGGAAGTTTCTTCCACCTTATCCCCTTGTCTTTTTGCAAGTGGTTGCTATGTTTCTTTTCAGGATGTAGCCCCTCTGAAGCCCCAATGTAATTTTTAATTAAATTTTATTCATGGGTAAAGATTTGAACATTTTTCGTGCCTTACTGACTCCATACTTTTTTAAAGGGAGATGCCAGTTAATTTGCCCATCTATTGAGCAGATGGTCTCTGTTTTTGTCTATAAATTTTGAGTTCTTAAAATATTATAAAAATTAATCCTTCATCAAGTAATCTGTACAAATAAAAATGTCTATAATCTCATATATACAACAACGATGTGGTCAAAAAACATTTTAAATCAAAAATGCTAATGGATTATCAGTAAATTAAAAATATAAGAATAGAATTAAAATGGATGAATTAAGAATATGTAGAATAAAAAGGCAAAAAATGTAGTAAGTCAGAATTGTTTTTGCTGTTGTTCACCAATCAGCCAATAAGAGTGTTTTGGGGTTGGTGATAACTGTAATATATTTGTATCCTTCACCTATTTCTCTCAAAGTCTCATGAACCATTTTCTTAGCTAAAGTTTACTTCGGACAGATTAGCTTGACATACTCCAAGGGATAGATTGACACCTACCTCTTTTATGGGTCAGAATTTTAACACCCTCCTGGAGCCTAGATAGTGCTGGTGAAGGTCCAGTTCCATTACCCATAATTTGTAACTTCAATATTCTACCAATATTGTGAGGACTAAAGTTCGACTTTCCAAAAAAAGGCACCATGGATTCGAGAATTAGAAATTAAGTTTTTGAAGCATTTGTAGTTCTAAATAGAACATGTTTTACATGTCCAAAAGAATATGGATTCAAAACTACCAAAGACTGAAAGTGTTGGCAAAAAATGTGGAGAAAGAAGAACAATCCTCCAGTGGTGGTAGGGCTGCAAACTTGTATAACCACTCTGGAAATTAATCTAGAGGTTCCTCAGAAATCTGGAAATAGATCTACCACTAATGTAAATGTCCAAAGCAAGACATCAACTACAGGAATTGTTTACTTTAAAGGGTAATGAACCTTTCAATATAGGATAGATGAAGGTTCTTTCAGCAAATGATGTTTAAATAAGTAAATACATAAATGGAAAATACAGAAACATGGCTACTTCACTACGTATGCAAAATTTTAGATCATAGACCTAAATATTAAATAAATTTTGTAAAGGAAAGTATTTTGATGACCTTAGGCTAATTGAAGTTCACTTAGAAAACTGCAAAAGTTCTCAACCATTAAAAATGAGTAGGAATTTGTGTTTCATTAAGGTTGAGGTATTCTGACCATTCAAAACATAATAAACACAGAAAATACACTTAAGAGTGATCCTTGAAGCAGCAGATCACTGTAAAACATTTCCAGTGCCAGATTTAAGATACTTCTCAGGACTTGTGGGTCAGGGAGGTTTCAGAAGGTTCCAAAACAATCCAGGCTCTTGTTGTTCCTCTTGGTTGCCAAACAGAACTAGAGAATGAGACTTCATTGATAAATATATCAACATCTCAATTGAAAGATTTAAAGAAAGAAAACTGGGACAGAGCTGGAAATTTGTTCCCTGATATCTAGCTTTCAAAGTGTCTGAAAATTTCATGCAGGCTGATAGAAGAGAAAGAGCATCAAAGGTTTTACCTCCTTGGGTGTAGTGGGATATCCCTTTAATCCAAGCACTTGGAAAGTAAGGGCAAGAAGCAGATATCTATGTATACAAAGTTAGCCTGGTCTACATAAGGAATTCTAGGCCAGTCAAAGCCACATAGTGAGACCCTAAAAAATAACAACAAAACAGAGATTCTACTCAGTTGTGAATCCTACTAACTACAGAATCAGTCTTCTAGAATGTATTACACTGAGGAACTAGGATATGATTGTTACGGAGGTCAGCAACTGTCTTCTGAATAAGCTCAAGGTCCTCCCCATAGAAAGAAAACAATGCCCAGAATTATAATCCCTGTCAACAACTAAGACTCAAGAGAGTAACTTGCTGCTATCTTTTAACTGATTAGAAATAGCATCAAACTAGTCATTATATATATGTATGAAACCATCAAAGAATAAATATAATTAATAAAAAAATTAGTGGGAGAAAGCTAATAAAATATCTTCCATCCGGAAATCATAAAGAATGATTAAATTATTAAAAAGTGAACTTTAATTTTCTAAAAGAATAACTGTATATACATATAATATACATTGATCTAAATTTAATCTATGTTGTAAGTATGGAGTTATATGAGAATATTCTTAATTTTAACAACAGTATCTACAATTAAGAGTGATTTTTTAAAAAAAACTGATAAAAATATAAAAATAAAATACCTTAATGATAGAATGACTTTAGAAAACTATAGTATGGAATTATTTTAGACTTGTGACCCTTCCATTCCATTAATAATTATAAAACAAAGAAATATTCTACATTGGTACACCAAAAGGCAACTTCAAGAATATACATAGATCCTTTGTCATTAAAAATATTACTATAAACAATCAAAATAATTATCAGCACTAGAATAGAAGCATAAACTCTGGTAAGACGTGAGATGCTCCATAAATGTTTTTTAAAAGATGGCTTTGAGGGCCTAAAGGCATTTGCTACAGTAGCGCAAGAACCTGAGTTCGAATCCCACATGCTTGCATGAAAGCTGGATAAAGCAGCATGTATTTGTAATTTCAGACTTCCAGTGACAGAGATAGGAGAATCCCTAAAGTTTTGTTTGCCTAGCCAAAACCACAGCAAGTTTCAGGTTAGTGAGACACTCCTTTGCCAGAGAACAGAGAGAGGGGTGAAACAGGAAACCTAACATTTTCATCTAGCCTCTGTATGCATGCACATATGTACCCACCACACATGAATATAGTACAGACACAAAACAAAAACAAAAAACAAAAACAAACAAGGCAACCAACAACAAAAATGAGTCACCCTATAAAACAGATACAAAAGAAGTTGTGGTTCAGGATTCTATATAGGAAGTTCACGAATGATAAAATTAAATGATGGTGATAGTTGTGAAATAGTGGTTATCTTTGCAGATGAACAGGAATGTTGTTGCCTGTCAAAGGATCTACAGTGGTTTCTGTGGTACTGGAGATGCTTTGTGACTTGATGTTGGAAATAGGTTATCTTCACGTAGGTATGAACAAATACAAAGTTGTGAAACCTGCAATTTTAAATTTTAGGCCATATCAGTTATGCACAAATGAAAATGAATACATTGACAGTTAAAACAATTTTAAAAGCTTTAATATGATATTTAAGATTTTAAATTAAAATGGAACTGGGTGGGATCTCCTCTGAGTTAACTAAAAGGTATGCTTCTTATATCTTAAAAGAAACTCTGCTAAAGCATTCATGTGAAGGCAACCACTTAAACAGAAAAGTGGGATACAAAAGAAGTGGGCAGGTGCTAGTCCCTCTCAGTCAGCAAACTCTAGATATAAATGGGCTTTGTTGTCACCTCAAGATGAGTAAACAAAATAAAATTGAAACGTATTTCAATGCTGCACTAGAAAAAGAAACATCAGACAATTGTTTTGGGGAGAGGGGATGGAGCTAATTATCTAGTTCTAGAAAGCTTTGCATACAAATAGGTTTCCCAGGAGAAATGGTTGGTTGACCCCCATAGAGGTCACAAACTACAGACTGAGAACCACTGTTCTAGGGTCTTTGTTATGGGAAGATAACCCACAGGTGACCACAAGAGAAACATTAACACCAACTCAATCACAAAACCTTTGATCTACAATCTTCCCTGCCTGCAACATATGTTAGTGCAATGGTAACTCAGAGCTTGTCGGAATAAACAATATCAGATTGACTTAAGACTCACTTCTCAAGATAGACCCCATACTTGACACTGCTTGAGTTACCAAGAACCAGAGACTATATATCCAGGAAGTATGTATCTAGGGAAAACCCAAATACTATTGGTCTTTAAAAAGAAAACAAAAAAGTAACAATAAAATGACTCCTAAAGATATTCTGGCATATTCATAGATTGTATTATTATGCCATCATCAGAAAAGCTTCCTCCTGTAGCAGATGGGAACAAATTCAGAGCCACAAAGCCAGAAAGAGAGAGAAGTTTGAATACATAGCTCTAAATGAAATGTCTCCATCAAATCCATCTCTCCCACCAGAACCCAGAGAACCCTGTAGAAGATGAGGCAGAAGGACTGTGGGACCCATATGGAATGGAGAACATGAGGGGAAAGGGGCCCTAGAAATCAGTTGAACAAATCTCATATGAACTTGCAGAAACTGAAGCGGAAAGCATGGGGCTTACACCGCTCTCCACCAAACCCTTTGTATGTATACATGTATAGCTTTCCGTTTAGTATTTTTATGGGACTTCTGAGTATGTGAAGCAGTTATATGATTCCTGTTGTGTCTTTGCTTTGGGCTCTTTCCTTCTGTTGGTTTGCCTTGTGTACTTTCGATGAGATGACTTTTATTTTTTCTTATTATATTTTATTTTGTTAAAAAAATATACTCACCTTTTTAACAAACAAAATAAAAATTAAAAAAAAACCCTGAATATATAAAGTTATAAAACAACTCATTTAAAACTGTATTTGAACTATAACAAAATACAATGAGGTAACACACAGATTCTCATATCAAAGTTGGACAATCACAAAGAAAAGTCAGAAACACACCCATTTGCATGCTCAGGAATTTCATTAAAACACTAAATTGAAAGGCATGATATAGCTACAGATGACCTGGTGCATGCCAGTGCAGCCCCAGTGCACGTGGCCTCAGTCTCTGTGAGTTTATGGGAATTTTTCTCATGTACAGGGCTTTGTTTTCTTGGAGTCCTCATCTCTATCGCAGTCCTGCTCCTTTGGGTTCAAGTCCCTGAGGACTTAGATGTGCCATCAGTGTAAAGAAAGAAATGACCACTAGCTTGCTGTTAAGGAGATGGCCCCAAATAGTTGAGCCTCTCTGTATTTATTTCATTTCAAAGTATAAAGCATACAAGTTCAGTTTTATTTGTTCTAACATGTTCCAAGAAAATAGACAACAATTCTTGGAATGGTTTTTTTTTTCATAATTTTCTTTCTCATACACTTTATTTCCCCCAGGCAGATATTTAACCTCATGACCTCATAATTAAGCACATCTCTGTGACCATTGCAATTAGCATATTGCATCTCAAACACCTAGCTAGTAGCCCTTGCAACAAGTTTTACAAGTTTCTATCTGAATCTACTCTGACAATATCTATATATCTGTCTGGTACAACCATAGCCAAAATAAGAAGATTTAAACTATTGGCACAAGATGTGGTTGACTCTTGGCTGGCCCCTTTCATTTTCTGATGTGCTGGTACCTATACAGATGAGTTCCTTGTTCCTAAACTAATACCTTCATGTTTATGTGTATCCATTAATTTCCCTAAACTAGTCTTGCAAGTGCTGCTTTCTGAGAATAATTATGTGCCTCAAGAAACTGTAAGACTTCTATTTGATTCTTCTTAAAACTTTTTCCAGGTTTTTAATTGCTTCAGGTATCATCTCAATTCCATCATGTATTTTCAATAAATCTACCTTAGAATTATTAAGAGATTTCTATTATGCCATTGTCATACCTGTTACAAAGTAAAAAACAATTTATACTAGGAGAAAGGGAACACCCCACGGCCAATCCCAGGAAAAAGAGCTAAGGCTACAGATTCTGTCAGGCATGTAAGAGCTTCTCCTCCAGTGCTTCTGACAAGGAGAACCATCTGCAAAGCACTCAGACACTGTATCCTGGAACAGAGCAATGGTTTCCATCACATCTCTCTGGCTCTTACACTCTTTCTCATTCCTCTTCCATGGAGTTATCTGAACTCTGGGGAGTTTTTTTTTGTTTTTGTTTGTTGTGTTTTGATTTGTTATTTAAAACAATAAATAATGAGTGAATGAGTGAATGAACCTCAACCTAGCTTCTAGGGTAAAATTTAGCAATGGAACTGTCATTTATACCTGCTGAAAGAAGGAAATTGGTTTTCTCCAAAGGAATGAATGACATTGGTATTTAGATATTTCAGGGCAGATCTAATATTCAGGAAGCCCACAAAAGAACTTCCTGGTTAGAAGTGAGAGTGAATAACAGCAATAGTGTATCCATCCAACAAATTTGGGACCAAACATCTACTTCAATCGTCACTTCAAATGTCATAATTTCAGTACAAAAACACAAGTAAGGAGAAACAACAATATATCTTCTCCAGAAGCCATCAACCTTATCATAATAAACTCAGAGCAAAGCAATTAAGCTGAAGCAGAAGACAAGATCTTGAAAAATAGTAATTATGAATATGCTCAAGAATCTTAAAGAGGATATAAATAAATATCCCCAATGAAAACTGGAAACACCACCACTTGGAAAAATTAACGAAAACAATCCAAGATATAAAAGTAGATTTTAAGAAATAAATAGAATCACTAAACAAAAGCAAAACTGAATAAAACTTGAATAATATCAATAATGTCAACCAACCAGACCTCCCCTCCGAGCTCCCAGTGTCTAAACCACCAACCAAGGAATACACATGGAGGGACCCATGGCTCCAGTTCCATAAGTAGCAGAGGATGGCCTTGTTGGGCATCAATGGGAGGAGAGTCCCTTGGTCCTGTGAAGGCTCCATGCCCCAATGTAGGGAAATTCGAGGGCAGGGAGGCAGGAGTGGGTGGGTGGGTGGTAGAACACCCTCATAGAAGCAAGGGACAAGGGATGAGATAGGGAGCTTCTGGGGAGGAACCAGGAAAGGGGATAACATTTGAAATGTAAATAAAAAAATATCCAATAAAAAAAGAAAGAAAGAAATGGGACACTATGGCAATCAAAAACTAATAATGATGGATATAAAGGAAGAAGAAACACAATTCAAAGGTACAGAAAAATGTTTTAACAAAATCATAGAAGAAAATATCTTCAATCACAAGAGGCATACAAAACACCAATACACAGGAACAGAAAAGAAGATTATTCACCAAGATCTAGTAGGCCTCATCCCAGAGATTCAGGGATGGTTCAACATATGTAAATCAGTAAATGCCATATACCACATAAACAAACTTAAAACCAAAAGCTACATGACTATCTTATTAGATACAGGAAAAGTTTAGACAAAATCAAATATCCCTTCATAATGAAGATCCTGGAGAGGATAAGGATATAAGAGACATAGATCAATATATCAAAGGCAGTTTACATCGTGCCCACAATCAACATCAACCTAGTCACAGAGAAAATTAAATCATTTCCAGTAAAGTCAGGAACAAAGAAAATTTGTCCAGTCTCTTCATACCTATTTAATACAGTGCTTGAAGTCCTTGGTAGAGTAATAAGACAACTAAAAAAAAGATAAGGGGATAGAAATAGAAAAGGAAGCAATTCAGGCATCTTTATTCACAGATTCTGTGATTTTTATACATAAAAGATCTAAAAACTATACCAGTAAATTTCTACAGCTGATAAACACTTTCTTCAAAGTAGCAAGATAATAAATTAACTCACAAACAGTAGCTCCTGCTATATACAAATAACAAGCAGTCTGAGAAAAAAATAGGGAAGCAATATCTTTCATAAAATCCTCAAAATAAAGAGATCTTTGAGTAACTCTAACCAAGCAAGTGAAGGTTTGCATGGTAAAACCATGGCAGATAGCATCCAGGCATGGCATGGCACTGGAACAGTAGCTAAGTAGCTCATATTTTATTAAATATTGGAGAGGAAGG
>NW_021604670.1:3855642-3874415 GCF_004785775.1 Grammomys surdaster
GAGAAGAGAAGAGAAGAGAAGAGAAGAGAAGAGAAGAGAAGAGATCGATCAGGCCTGCTATAAGATTTTGAACAGTGAATATCCACACCTAATAATACACCTTTTTCCAACAAGGCCACTCCTTATCCTTCCCAAGCATTTCCACCTAAGAGGGACCAAACATCCAAATACATGAGCCTTTCTCATACAAATAGTTGCAAGTATGATTGACTATTGGTTTCTATTGCTTTTATTATGCTGAGATATATGCCTTGTATCCATTTCTAGGACCTTAATCATTCATGGATGTTAGATTTCTGTAAAAGGCATTTTCTGCATCAAATAAAATGATCATGTGATTTTAAGACATTATTGCTGAAGAAACCAGACACTTGAGTCATACAGCATGGTAAAATCATTTTAGAATAGCTCCAGAAGCTTCATTGTGGCTGGTTAACTTTCATAATGGTGGAAAGTTCTGTGAGTACAGCTAAGAGAAAAAAACTAATCATTATTAATAACCAGCAATGTGCCCTGTAACCTACAGTGATGACTGGCAGAGTAGGCTATCCCCACTGATTCAACAAGGGTACCAGTGGCATGGGAGTAACCAACTACGTTCAACTAGATTAAAATCCTACTTCACAATAGGAAACCTATGCCTGCCACAATTATCAGGACAGGAACCTGTGACTAGACACTCACAGGCCCTACTGGAAGCTTACTATTCTTAATTTGTTAGATAGAAATAATAATATACAGACTTCTAAGGATTTACCATCTATTCTTAGATATCCTTCAGCCCTCATCTGAGAAACGTCTGTTTGCAGTGAGTGGTGATTGACACAGACTCCCACAACTAATTAAAGTGCAGAGAATATGAGACTGAAGAACATTGAGCACTAAACGAATCTCATAGTCTATATTCCCTCCTTCCAAGGCTCAGGGGTCATTGCAAAAGAGGAGGTAGAAATAGTACAAGAACCAGAGTGATGGGTGACTCCAAGGAAACAAGTAAATAGAGCATAGAAGCTATACATATGAACTCATAATGATACAAAAGCCTTCAGAAAAATCTGTAAAAGCCCAGCCCAGCCCAAAATCCAGCATGGAGATGGGACTTGGGCATAAAATCCCCATGCAGTCATGGAGATTCACTACTTTCACTACTAGGAGAGAAGGTTTTATCTACAAGGGTAGCTCCTAGTAAATCTATAAAGGTCCAATGGAAGAACACACATCAAAAACTATTTGGAGACTTCACCAACTAGACTTGAAGGGTTTTTATTTTTTCCAAAAGACACATGTTAGGTGGTGGATGTAGAGAAAAGAGGTAGATCTAGGAAGTATTGGTGGGGAATAAGAACACATTCAAACCATACTGAGAAATTCTCAAACTAATTTTATAAAAAGAAACTTAATGAGTTATATTATCAAATAATATTTCTCAATTGACTCTTTCAATACTTCACCCACACTTCAAAATACTTTGAATAAAAATGGGAAAAAAGAAGTGGTTTTTCCATATATCTCTTTGGTAATTAACAATCAAGAACAAAATAGTGACTACTTCAGAAGGTTGAACCTATGGTTTTTATATATATATGTACATGAACATGTCCATACATATGAAAACACAAATGTGACGACAGGCACACACAGAAACACATGTATACTTTTAATTATTTAAGTAGAACACTTAAAGGGACTGAGAGACAGAGATAAAGTGTCATCTGATTTAAAGCATATCCAAAGTGTAAATTTTTGTGCTTCACCATGGGATGAACTGTTAGCAATATTCAGAATTTATTAAAAAAAAAACGCTCCTTAAAGTAGAAAGGGACCTATTAGTAAACGCAATGGTTTTTTCTGTTTTCCTTAATAAAACCATCCTAGACTCCTAACAGATGTTAATAGCAGTAAATCTGTGGCCAGTGAAGGGTATTTTGAGGCCAACTGCAGTTGTAGAAGACTCCAAAAAATAACTTGTCTTTTTTGAAGGGCATACTGATATTTCAGTCATCAAAATGTACTGTGTCATTGATATTTGACAGAGAGGACTGTCTGTATCATAGGGAACTCTGTGCTTCTAAGGAACTCTGAAGCAACCACAACTCCAACTGTACATGTTGCCCATGCCAGCTGGACACCTCACACCAATTCTAGCTGTCACTGTGACATCACTTCAAATCAGAGATTACACCATGACAAAATGCCAGGGCGAAAATTAATTGCAGTAGGATAGAAAACATAAGTCTTGCACATTTTAATTCTCTTTTAAAGAAGTAATTTATTACAAATAGAAATTTCTCTCAGTATTTCAATTTCTACAGTAAGAAAAACAAATTGCTTTTTAAAACCTATGGCTTAAAATGACACAACAATCTGACATGGGTCTCAACAACCTAAAATCTAGGTGTCGGCAGGACTGTACTCCTTGGAAGGTTCTGGGGCATAGTCTGACTCCATCCACGTCCTTACAAGCTGGGATGCTTCCTGAATGTCTCAGTCATGTACTGCTTCCATTTCCAAGCAGAACAATGCTAAATTCTTCCTTCTATCACATCAATTGAATATAGTTTCATCTGCCTTCCCTCTTCCACCATTGGAGACATTGTGCTGATCCAAAGAAACCAGAAGAATTTCCCCCATCTTAAGGCCAACTAATGAGCATTCTTAGTTTCATTATCAAAATTACATTTCTCTTTGTCTTGTATATGACATATTTATAGTCCTGTGGGAATAATATTTAAGAAATCTGTCTACCATGTATAGATAGTCATCTGTGATCCAAATTCTTACACATTCCTCCCAAACAAGATAAAATTTCCTAACCTAAAAGTTTTTAAAATATGTTGCATATAAGGTTTACTTTTTATTTTTAGATTTTTAATTATATGCATGTGACTTCTCCTACAGCTTCCACAGTGCAGATATGGAGGACAAAGAACAACTTTCGAGAGTCAGCTTTCTCCTTCCACCATGTGGGTCCTAGGAACCCATCTCAGGTCATCGGGTGTCTGTACCAGCTAAGCCACCTCATTGCTCTACAAGCTGCTCTATGAATTTGTGATTGTTATTCTCACCTTGATCACAAATGACCCATTAGCACTTCTTACACTAAATGAGACAATTCTTTTTTTCATGGTGACTGCTTCGTGATGTTTCAATGAAGTTAAAAATAGCCCCTTCTCCATGGATGGTTAGATGTCCTCCATACATTGAATCACTTGCTTCTTCTGGTTTTTAATTTTTTTAATGTATAATAGAAGTGTTAAAGAGAAAGATTATGAGAGGTACAAGGAAATATATTCCAGTTTAAAGGTCACTGATTTAGGTCAGAGCAGTGAGAGAAACAGTAATAAATGCTAAGCTGTGTCTAAAAAGTCAAAGTGACTGACTAATTACTGCTTACCCTTCTCGTCCCAACCTCACATTTAGTGAAGCTCTGCAGTTTAGTACCTTAGGACCGCCAAAGCCAATTACTAAAGGCAATTTCATGCATGGACAGCGCAGACTTTTACCCTCTCGCTTCTTCCTCCTCCCTGTTTAAGCCAGAGCAAATGTATTCCTAAGCCATTGCGAAGTCAAATTTATGAAGGAGAACAAAAAAATAGACTCCATAGTTTAAAATACTTTCCTATCATCCTGACTCATGTTTCACCAGACACACTTGGGTATAATGTATAGCTGCTTCATGTAAGTATCCAAGGCCAAAGATGCTGAGATTTCACAACAGAAATTAAGTATTCAACCCATGGGAAGAATATAGCCAGATTAGGAAACAAAAGCCACGGAAATGACAAAGAGTGTTTGCAATGAAAATAACTTTATAGGAAGGAAAACGGGGACATCCTCCTTTAACATATTTATTATTATAACCTATAACTATGTAGGATTAATAGGGCAGAAAATAATCATTTCTCTAGTCCCCAATAAAATATATGATCATCTTTAATAATACCAGAGACATAAAAAACATGGAGAGGCTCTTATTGCAAGAGTTTGATAGCTTTATGACTGTGTTAATTATCTTGATTCCTTTCCCAGATTAAGACATCTATTTGGTCATTTTAACCACAAAAAAATTGTCACTGCTGTCTAGTAAAAAGGTATAGATATTTCTACCTTTTCTAAACAGAAAGCAAACTGATCATTGGATCAAAACTAAACATGAGGGCCTTCACAATTTCCTAAAAACATGTATCAGAGTTTATCAGTTCTCTGTTAAAATACTCATATTGATTTTAGAAGTGAAGAATGATATGATGATATAGAATTAGACGGTGGGAACTTAAGTCATACTAAAAGTTGAGTCCAACAATGATTCGTAGCTTGTGAGTGGGACAAAGAATGGAACAGGGCATCTTTTTTGTTCTTAGGAGTACACACTTGTCATTGACCCTCAGTGTCCTGAGTGCTATGACTTTATTCACCATTAAGATGTTTGACAGTTGATACGATGCTGCATCCTTGACAAGGTCTACTCTGACTCAAACACCTAGAAAGAGTCGTTCTCTTGCATAGAACACGACAGTAATTCTTCCATGCCTCTACCTCTTTGCATGAACTAGAGTTTAGTCTAGCATTTCAATTATTTTGGATATAAGGTACTAACCCTTGCAGCTAAGTAGTTTTGTTGAGATAGACTATTTGACACCCTTTGCCTAATGAGTTAAAAAAGAATTTTCTTGTCCATAATAGGCTCCTAATTAATATTTGGGAGGGGTCATGAAGCAATGAATAAGCTTAAACTCTCTGTCAAATAATCATTAGCTATAGTTACAATGGGCTAATATCCTTAAATAATAATGAACCCTATATTTAATAAATAAGGCATGGCCTGAAATATTGGCAGTTTTATGTATAATGCTGTTATTGTCCTTTTTGTTTGCAGTGAGATATGCTAATTATTATTAAATATTAGGCTGCTAGTCTCATCCAGCCATCACATGTTCCATAAAAGTGATATTGTGATTTTATTGACTCAAAAAATAGTGTTTTGCAAAAAGAAATAGTGTCATCACAATGGAACAGCAGCCACAAACTGGGAGAAAATACCTTGCAAAGCTCATTTAGGAAAAGGGCTCCTATCCAAAGTGTACAAAGAAATCTTTTTTTATATAATTTATTTTTTCTCAAATCGTAATTCATTCACACAGGGGTTATAAACACAGAAAGGCAGGATGTGGGGAAGGGAATGACATTGGAGTGTGGGTGATCAGGGGGAATACAGATATCATCAGAACCGGGTATCGGCTGGGTGAAGGTTCAGGGGACTAGTCACTATGATTCTCCCTATAATTCGCTTGTCCTTATCTAAGTTGGTATTGTCTGCCAAGGCTACCTATTTGCAAGGTCTATGACTACTCAGACTTGCAGATTTCCACAAAAGCTGCCAGTTTACATTAGCTTATAGCCATCTGTTTCAATGTTTTTCCACTGAGACCCAAGACTTGGTGTTAGTATACACGTATGACAGGCCTATTGCTGATTTTAGGCCTATGGCTGAACTCTTAAAACTCAATAAATAGAACAGAAAAAAATTATAAAATGAACCTTAACAGATACCTCACAAGTAGACAGATGGCAAGTGTAAATGAAAAGATGTCTCATGTTTTATGTCATCAGGGAGTTGCAAAATTAAAACAATAATGAAATGTATCATATGCCTACTGAAATCGTCCAAATCCAAAAAGCTACCAGGGACTCTAGTGTCGGCAAGGATGCAGAGCTCCCAGAACACTTATTCACCCCTAGTGGCAGTTCGAATCACTCGATCTTTATGCAAGACATTCCGGCCATTTCTTACAAAATTGTTCACTTGCTTACCTTATGATCCAGAATTTGTACTCCTTAGTATTGATCAAAGCAGTTCAAAGCTAATGTCCACAGAAAATAGAACACATAGACACTTAATAGGATCATTATTTGTATTTGATTTGTAAATAAAAAATTGGAAAGCAACTAAGATGTAACTTGATACTATGCTGTCAATATATTATTATGCAACCAGAAGAAGAAATTATTTTTAAAGCAACAAAAAACACAAAGAAATAATGTGCAAAATAAACTTATCTAAAAGTGCTGAAAACCATAGTCATCAGAAAGAGGAAAGTACAAAACAGGATGAGACGTTACATTGTATCTTTGAGAATGGCAGTCATCAAAAGGAAAGAAAGTAACAAATGTCAGAGGCTATGGATAAAGGTGGGATTGTTCATTGCTGTGGAGACTGAAAATGACAAAGCTATTATTAAAACAGCAAAGTTCTTCAAATAATTAATAGCAAAGCTGCCATTGTCTGCCCAGTTCTGCTGAGTACAGGTCCAAAGGGAGTGAGGTCTTTGCTTTGATTCTTTATAATAGATAGTGTGACCTTATAGCATCTTTTTAAAAGATACTTGAATAAAATATTTTTATTCTTTGTTCATTTAATAATGCCTTCTTGTTGCCATCTCCAGTGACAGTCAAAGGGACTAGAGCCCTTGGGCAATCACCATTTGTCTCAAATCTGCATCATTGTCCTATGGTCTTGTGTTTAATGTTTTCTAGACACTAGAAGCCTGTCTTACTTCTGTACCTCACAGTTGATACTTCAATTTCATTTCTAATTTGCTTAAATATTTTTACAACTCTTTCTTGTATTAATTAAATTGAGAATGTCAGCAGATACTTGAATTTTTGTGTTTTTTCACTTTTCTTAGAATATGGTTACTCAGGAGTAGTTAAGCATGCAGAATCTACTTTCATTTTCTTTTGAATCATTAGTAATTTCCCTAGCTACATCTAATGTTTCTCAGTCTATCTTCTTTTAATTTTGATTCTTGTATTTAAAAATAATGTTTTAATTCTTTTTTTTGTATTTTTTTTATTAATTTCTTTTTTTTTTGAACATGAAATGCTTTTTTATAGCATGTTTTACAAGGGGAGGGGGTAAGAGGGTCCAGGTGGTGGAAAAGTACAAAATCTTCTTGGCCTGTGCCTTGAAACATGTCATGGTCTATATGGTACACTGCCTTGAATTATGATCTACCTGCAGTTCTTCAGAAGATATGGTACACTGCTTGAGTTATGGTCTCCCTGCTATTCTTAAGAAGACATGGTACTCTGCTTTGAGTCTATATGCAGTTGCTAAGCAGGATCTTGCAGTTGCCAAGCTTCAGAGGACATTGTGCAGGTGGGGAAAGGTAGGGGGTAAGGGTAAGGGCGAGGGTCCTGGCTTCTGGCATCTCCCCCTTCTCTGTTTAGTTAGAGAAGGCGTCTTATGTTCAATCCCAACTATGTGAGTTTTGAATTTGGATGTCTAATTATGGGGGGTCTTAGACAAGTTCACAACCCCAAAACACTGATGTGAGACGAGTCACATCGATGGTCGAAGGCTTTAGGCTGTCGACGATGGGCAACGTCAAGGGACTCTGATGTGGGTGAAAGGAGGGTGAGGGCCCTGTCTTAGGCCATATAGGCTGCACCCACTCCCAGCACCACGCACTCCTTTTCGGCTGCATTGGGTGGGCCCCTGGTACCAAAAAATGGTAGACTGTATACCATTTTTTGTATACATTTAAGAAAGAATAATTTGACCACTTCCGTCTGAATGAGCTCATTTTTATATTTTACAAAGCCTGGCAAAATTGCTTCATGTAAGAATTAATTATATTTCCTGGTTTCTATAGGTACTCCCATTTAAACACAAAATCAGAAGCTTGGAACCTAGGATCCATGTATAAGACAGGACATGCCGTGTTTATCTTTCTGCATTGGGTTAATTTCACTACTATTTTCAGTTCCAACTATTCCTCAAAATTTTACAATTTTTACAGATTAATATACTTTATATAAATGTGTCATACTTCGTTATTGATTCATGAGTTGACAGACTGATATCTACTCAGTTTCCATTATCTAGGTATTATGAATGGAGCAGAAATGAACACAGATGAGCAAGTGTCTGTGTAGTAGGATGCAGAGCCCTTTTACTATAAAGCTGGATCATGCGATGGTTCTACTTCTAGCTATTGAGCAACCTCCACAGTGATTTTCATAAGGCTCTATCAGTTTGTACATCCACTAGCAGTGAATAAAAGGTCTCCTTTTCCCCCCACATCCTTGCATCTGCTGTCATTTGCTATCAAACACCTCTTAAACGACATTTTACAAATATGTGCTTTATTCTTTGTTTTATGTGTTATTACATACGTCATAAGTAATCCTGGATCCTAGTCCACCATTATTAGATCGTTACTATATTAGCTGAGGGAAATTTCTGGTCTTTCTGAACTCTGCCATCTAATATAGAAGATGTACTAATCTGAAGAATTAGTGAAAGATTAGACTAAAACTCTTAAATATAGTGAACAACTGTCTGACTTTTTCTCTTCACTGCATTGTTTTCCCTTAAAATTCATCTTTGTTAACTGACTAAGACTCTTCCTCATACCCCTTTCTCATCTCCATCAAGGGCAAATGTCTCCCTTTCCTTCCCACAGCTCTTCCATGTTTGTTCGTGATTTTTAGTCTTGTATTCTATTGTCTCCCCTGAAATTAAGAACCTCCTTAGAGTTTTTCTGTAGCAACCAGCATGCTATGCAATTATCACATTTGTTACTCCAAATTACAAGCAAATGTGTGCCCCAAAAGTTATATCATCTGCTAAATGAATGATCATTTTCCACATTGAATCTTCTTAGTATTCTTAAAGGTTACTCTTCTTATCCATATGAAATTATACATTCAATGTCTATGCATCAAATTGATTTAAGCAAAAACTCAGATTTTCTATATATTTCATTCAAAGTTCTAAAACTCATATTATCTTTGTATTTCCAACATAAATTTTCAGCTGCAAAAATTCAAATTAAAGTGCATGGCCACCTGTCTCTGTAACCATAATCATATGACTCTAGCCTAAATGGGAAACATAAAGCTAAAAGAAATTAAACCAGGTTTAGAGAATACTTTGATATCCAAATATTTGCCAGTGAATATTTCAGTGCACCTGAAACTGTAATTTAGTATAATCATTTTTAGGAAATTCACTGTAGAGATTATATCTATACCAATCTCTAATAGTCCATCCCCAAGAGCAGATAGAAAATAAACCCACACATGATTATGTCAAACAATAAATACATAAATAAAATGATAATGTACTAAATTTACTGAGATTCAACTCAAATTATTTTCATAATATCCGAATTAAAAGCTGGTGATCCTTTCACAATCATACAGCTATGAATTTTCCTATTTAGACTTCACCATGAGCCTCTGCTCTCATGAATTTTTAGACTTTCAAAGTACTGCTTCTAACTACAATAATCAGTAAGTATCACTGATATCCATGTTCACACAAACCCATGTGACTAACATCTGTTTCCTCTGAGTCCTTTGATTTGGTCCACCTGATACACAATAAAGGCTCATTCCATGAGCCTCAAATATTCCCGGTCAGCAGCTGATTCGGTTAATTTCAGCAAAGAGTGGGAGTTCTCATTTTTAGACAGAACAGGCTCCATGGTGACACATTCACTAAATGACCCCATGTAATCCATCAAAAAAACCAACAGAGCTAAACAAGTGATCCACAGGGCATTGAAAAGCAAACATGCAAATATTTACCATTTCTACATATTTATAATCAGCATCTGTTCTATGGTGAAATCTCAAAAACATTCTCAGACACTGTTAAGAGTTTTACTCTTCCATCTAAGCAACTTGGATCATAGACAGCTATAGTCTTCTGCTAGGCATTTTTACTACAGTGAGTGGGTTCTTCATGAATCCAGAGCTACTTATCAATACCTGAGCAATCCTCACTGTAACTGAGACCTTTATTTATATCAACATCAAATAAAATAAGCAGCAAGCCCTACTAGCTATTCCTAGCATCTTTTTAGCCCTAAAGTTGACTGCAGTTACAAATATTGAAATGAAGAGTAAAACCATTACAGTTGGTTTCTTCAGTTGACAAAAATTAAAAATGCAGTAGCAGAAAAAGATAAGTACATAAGATAATTTCAGTAGTTGGAACTAACCAATAAGTTAGACACCAGAAGAAAAAATTGCTGAGTCAATTTCTGAATGTGTTTATAACCAAAAGGTAGAATATGAAGTAAGCCAAAGCTAGCAAGGACATTGTCATCTGAGGTTATTACAACGCTGGCAGATGTAGGGGTTTGTCTAACTTTTTACATCACTTGTTGAAGATATAGCTATAGAGATAGAGATAGAGATAGAGATAGAGATAGAGATAGAGATAGAGATAGAGATAGAGATAGAGATAGAGATAGAGATAGAGATAGAGATAGAGATAGAGATAGAGATAGATAGAGATATTAGCCTTTCAAAGTACTACTTCTAACTACAATTATCAGTATCTCTATTTCACCCAAACTCATGTGACTAACATCTGTTTCCTCTGAGTCCTTGGATTCTGTCCACCTGATACACACTAAAGGCTCATTGTTATATAAACTTACATTTCTCCTTTTGTTATTATCAATAGCAGTCTCTTTAGAAAATACAATTGTGTCCTAAACCTTTTCTACACACTTGGATGGAAAAAGCTAAATATTGTATTCTTCTAAATGGAGTCCAATCTTCATTTCTGCTTTAGTAGTTCATTGAGTCATATGTGATAGACTGACCCATCTTTATGAGAAGATTTTAAACATATGACAGTGAGAAGTGTGAGAGGAGGCAGTCCACTTTGTGATCATTGGTCGCCCAGGAGAAGGAGCAGTAGGAGGCATTTATTTCACCAGTTTGCTTCATAACCAGCTTTCTTTTTCATGTGGAGAAGTGATGTCCTGTGAGGGGTGAACTTCTCCATTTTCTTTTCAAAATCTCAGTTTCCTCCAATCAGGCCTCACTGACACGTAGAAGGCATTTCAGAGAGCATTCTCAACGTAAAATGGACACACAGATCACAGAAAACTTTGTCTAGTGGTGGCTTCTTCTAGAACAGGCTGGAGTACTCCCACTTCAGAAGAAAAATCTCACAGAATTCTACAATACTCAGCTACTGTCTTGAACTCACCAGACAATGGAACCTATTTCCAAAGTAAATCAAGTGTACCCACCTTATCTGAGAAAAGCAAACAGTTGGGTTTTGTACAATCACTGTCACTGAGAAGTAAATCTTGAACTTTTTCTTTGCTTGGGATGTCAAATGCTTGTAGCAATTGACAGAATGACTTAAATTGGTCATTGTATGTGGTACTATGATTCAGATATCACTTTATATCCTCAGCTGTGTACAGGATGGTTAATAAAAAATTTAAAAGAAGGAAAGTGACTACCAATTAAATAGAGGGAAATTTGACTATCTGTCAACTGGACACAAAAGCCTTACTTTCTGCCCTTTCAGAGTAACCTCTTTCAAAACACCTTCTAGAACCTCACAGGAAATTGCATAAGGCTCATCTGTTTCAGTCAGGGACAAATAAGAATTCCTCACAAGAGAGGAGTATAGCAATTAGCTCTCAAGAAAGGAGAGTCATCTTTCTGGTCACTCACCTCATGGCGTCTAATCTTACAGTTACTCAAGGTTGTATTCAGTGCTCCTTCTTCAGACAGTGCCTTGTATACACTCTTATTTTTTTATCTACATGTGATTACAGCACATGTAAAGCACAGAGATGTGCTGAAAATCTAGGGAAGTGTCCCAGGTAAGTACTTTTCCACAGCATCCTGATACTCTCCATGAATGACTACTACAAACCCACAGTAGGAGAATATGCTACATTTTAAATTGATAGAAAAATGCATCATAAAACTTTTAAAAATACCCTTTTAAAATGTGATCGAAATAATTAGAAGTTTTTATGACATCACATCAACTAAACAAAGATAATGTATGAATAATAGTTAATACATTTTAATATTTTAATTTTCTTAATTTTTTTGTATTCAATAACTATAGCTTCTATTTCATTATTAGCTAAAACTCAGAAGGTTTCAAAAGGAACTCAGTTACTTGCTTAATATATACACATACATAGCAGGACTGTCTTTCTAATATTGGTAAGATAAGATGGAGGAATAAATGCATCACGTAGTTTCTAGATTAGAAAAATATAGTTAGAAATCATGGTGCTTCAGATAGATGTAATCGGATCCAGAAACAGCCAATTTTTTTTAAAACACGGGAACATAGTAAGGTAGATTTATTGTATATATGCATACAAACAATGGAAATCTAAAAATCACCAGAATTTTTTATGTTTCATACAATCTCCATTGTCTAATCAAAAGGTGATTTTATAAAATGCTCCTAACAGCACCCTTGTCCAATCTGGACTGGTATGGATTGAATCTTCTACTTAGTTTCACATTTTTCTTCCTGAAATGTATCAGGCTGATTACAAATCACTGCTGAATGACATTCAGGAGATATTGCAAGGGCGCCTGCTCTACCTCTCTTGTCAAGAGTGTTTCAGTAGAAGGATTATTGATGGGAGCCTGAGACACAGATGAAGAGAAATTAGAGTTGTGAGGTATAGAATTGCAGAAATTGCATCTATACAAACAGCTGAAAGCAAGACGATATTCTGTTCAAATGTTTCCCATTTCAAAGAACTCTCTAGAGACCCATTTACTCCTGACAAGTACTAACAGTGCTTACAACTTTTCTTCAACCAGGAGAATTGCTCGAATTAAGAAAATAGTTTTAGTTAAAAAGAAAAGTGTGTCAGGGCTAGAAAACCATGGAACAAAAGTTTAAAGGGATTTTGTCAGACAATAAAATCTGTCTTTGGTGCCTAATACACAAAATAGAATGGCAAAACAACTGGCTTCTGCTTAATAGTATAATACACGCAAGTTACTTAAATTAATCATAAACAAGAACAAAAGATTCCAGGAGACTCTTCACATGTGAGTCTAGAGAATCAGCTTTGGGAAAATACACTGTCTGCATTTCAGGAGACAAATTAAAAACTCCATCTCCCCGAAACAGCTCACAGATACCTGCTGCCAAACGTAAACTTTTTTCAACCAGATAACTAATTTATGTTGGGTTCCCAGGGTTTGTTTCCCAGGTCAGTAGCTATAAAGGACATTTGTTGAAATGTTTTAAGAATCTGGAAAGATGGCTCCGCAGCTCAGACCTTTTGCTACCTTTGCAGAACATTTTCCATGTTCAGTTCCCAATGTTCATATGGGAGCTGACAGCCATTTGTAACTCTGGTCCCAGAGGATTTGATAACCTTCTTCTGTCCTCATCAGGTACCAGGCACATATGCAATTAACAGATATCTACATGCAGGCAAAACAGATAAAGTAATAACAATAAATTCAAAACAGGGGATCTAGGGCTAAAATTAAGGAATCATGAAACTATTCTTTGAGTTATTTTAAAATGGAAGATTTCCCCTAGATTTGAATATGCTTATGTGAGTTATGAAGGTCATTAGTGAGGATGTAATGTTTATCATTTCCAAACTCATTTGAAAAATGAACACCTTTTTGATACCCCATGAAATGAGATTGACTAATGTTCCAATGAGTATATATAACAATTGGGGTAGAGAATGTTAGCACAGGAAGCCACTGGCTGTTTTCCAAAAGGCCAACCTGACCTGCTGTTTGACTTTGTAGGAAATATATAATGGGATAATAACATTTTGTCTTCTGTGTCTACACAAGCTCTGTATGTATGTACATATGTATGTATGTATGCATGTATGCATGTCACAATACCAGGCTGAGATCAGGCAATCAGAGTATATTCATGTAATCACCGACACTGAAGCTAAGCACTCATATTAACACATTCTCCTGAAAACAGACCCTAGGCTTGAAAAGTATCTTCTGCATCCATCATGATAATAGCTTCTCTTATTTGTGTTTGCAACATACTATATCTGTACTGAAAGAGTAATATTTCCATCCCATGAATCTCTCTGCCTTCTCTCAGCTGTTGTCTTTTTTATAATAACCAAATTCTTCCCAAGTTCTATTTTATTAGGGACAAAAAATATTTTGAAGATTTTCTTTCTTTAAAAAAAAAAAGACATTTTGCTTGATTTTCACTGTTTCCCAAACAAGACTGAGATGAAATGCCTCCAAATCAGATATGAGAATTTGGCCCCATAGGATGCCCAGTATTAATATGCTGGAAAAAAACAGAACCATCAGTGAGATCGCTGACACTCTGCTTGTCGTGTTAGACTCACTTTTGACTATTTATCTATTCATCTGTTTGTTTATTTATTTACAACCTCAAAGCATTTTCCCCTCCCTCCTTTCCTCCTAGTCCTTTCTCCACACCTACCCCCTCGTACCCCCCACTTACCTCCCACCTTCCAGTCCTCTTCATTTCTCTTCAGATTCACTTTTTGAGTCTTCTGGTGACTTCCCTTTAATGAGCACCTGCTTACCACAAAAAACACTGCTCAAGAATTTGCACATGTTAGCCCAATCTATTCTTACATCCTATGCTCTTGTTAGTATTAAAGGTGAAGAAAAAAAAGAAGCCTTTCACCCCAAATCATCATTATTGATTTTATCAGCATTATAAGCTGAGTTATACCTTTTCCTCTCTTGTTTTCAACTTCTCAGCCTTCTCAGGATAGTAAGCACACATCTGTGAAGCCATGGCTAACAATTAAGTCAACCCTCTTCTACTTTTGTAAAAGGCAGAATCTCATATAGCCCAGGTTGGCCTTGAATTTGCTATGTAGCCCAAGATAATCTTGAACTTGTAATTGCGACATCTGGTTTTACACTATACTGGTGACCAAGCTCAGGGCTTCCTGCATGTTATATTAGCAGTTTCCAGCTAATCTATATTCCCAGACCCACAATTTTTTAATAAAGAAGTAATCTTGTGTTAGAAAAGCATATGGAAGGATCTTCCAATTTTAGACACCAAGGCCTTTTCTCATATCCTCACCCAAAAAGCAAAACGGCGTAGAATATATTAAATAAGGCCTAAGTTGTTAAATTGAAAATGAGGAGGGGAAAGGGGGCATTGGTAGATGAAGAGAGAATGGAAAATAAAAAGATCAGAAAATCCCCAATATACACTGGGCATGATAGAATGACATACACATTCATTAAATCTTAGAGACTCCCACACTCAGCTCATTTTAGAGCCTGCCAAGCTACATTGCATCTGATAATATTATTTATGGCACTGGGTTATACATGTGTGAACATGTTGAAGACTTCATACAAAGATTTCTCCTTCTAAACTCCAGTTCATAAATCAGTTCTGAAGTGAAATGCCAAAGAATTACTGTGCGTAAGATATGCCCCCTTAGCAGCAAGTGTGCTGACTACTTAGGACATGTGGCTTCTGTGTAATGCTTAAGCTGAATTGAGAGATCAGAACAAAGAGAAATGCTTCTGAGACTCCTATGACAAGTGTTTGTTAAAGGACTTTATCTTTGAAAGAGGTAGTCATCGAATATCTTGATGGTGTAATGCCATAATTCATTTCTCTGCTTCTCTTGATCTAGTGTGCCTTTGCCAGGAACAGACAAGACAATGTATGGATCTAAGAATAACCATAAGTTAGAAAATCATTATCTAAGTCTCCATACCAAAAAAAAAAAGAGTGATAAAATAAGAAGACAACAGAAGCTGACATTGAATACCTACTATATTCTAGGAATCTTGCAGATATCTTGACCACAGGATTGTGTTAACACTCAAGCTCCAGAAATCAGGTATTCTGCAAGGAAAGTAACAATTGAAATGACTCCCTGCTCCCTTGAACTTGTATGAAACTCAGTCATGGTCTATACAGATATGCTATGTACAAAACATGTGCTGACTCCAGTAGACACTATGAAATACTTCCATGCCCTCATCTTCCTGTCAGATCGAAGAATGCTTTACACTCTAGCAGAAGCTCAAAGATCCCTCTCCTAACCCGAGAGTTTACCCATGAGAACACTGTGTCCTTACAGGACTTAGAACAACCCACACCAAAAGTGTCTCTGTGTCTGGATGCAGAATGAAGCCCAGGTCTCTTCGTTCATGTTCCCTTTCTACCATCTCTCGCTGTTTCCTTGCTAGACTAGTAACAGATATTTCAGTTGTGCTGCTTCTTTCCAAGAATTCAGAGGATTCTTCATATAAGGTAGGACCGAGAATTCTTGGTTTCAGATGTTTATCTCCTAGTTTATGCACGATCTTAAAATATAATTGTTTCTAAATATTTGGTCTCATTTAAAAATTGTTAATTGAAAGAATATTTACAGTAAAATAATAAATATCAGTAATGCTGTATATAAAAGTGTCTAGAAGGAAACCCGGAGATGAGATAACATTTGAAATGTAAATAAAGAAAATATCCAATAAAAAAAATTTCGTGTGTGTGTGTGTGTGTGTGTGTGTACATCCCTTTAGTTCTATTCCTCTTGAGAACCCTGACAAATATGACAAATACAGGTGCTCAATAGGTATACGGTGGGTTGAAATGAATTGAATTGAATTAGCCTAATTTAAACTCAATTTATTTCAATTTAATTAGCAGTTGTTATCATCTGAACCAGTTCCATTGCCAATATTAGAGTCACTTCAAGTCTTACTAAGTTAATTCATCTCCTTACGTTTTTAAAATGACTTTCAGGAAGAACATAGAGGAGAAGGAAGAGGAGGAGGAGGAGGAGAAAGAGGGTCTTTAAGGAGCTGCAAGTTAGCTTACTTAGAGCATCTTCAAAAAGCTACAAGTTGGCTTATTTAGAACAGGGCATTATCCAGTATTTTGGCTCAACACTAGGTTAAGAAAGGTACTACAGACACAATATTTAAATATTTAAATAGCATGAAAGAAAAATGAAGTATATCATACATCTAAATGAGCTTAAGAGAAGAAATCTGAGCTCCAAAAGAAAGCATGTGATCTCTCGAAGAGTATGTTGCCAAACAATCTTATCAGACATGTTCAGAAATAATTGTTTAAAACCTTTGAGTATATTTTATTCTAATTCAAAATAATACTTTTAAAATATATGCCTTTTGGTTAAAACAAATGTTTTTTCAATTAAACCACAGGCAATTTTTTCTAGTAGTTACTGTGGTAAAAAAAAAAATGAGAAATTGCCTTTGTGTAAATAAAAAGCAAACACCTTATGAAAGATGCAGTAGGGGTATAAACAGCACCCTCCGTACTCACACAAACACACATGCGCACACACACACAAGCAGAACATACGACCAAAAATAGTGGAGTCCAGGCAATTAGACAAAAGTAAGCCCAAGATCTGAAATTCCTAGTGTGTGAAAAGGTGGGTGATGATTTCCTGCCTGTATCTATGGAGGGATTAAAAATGAACTTCTATGATCATCCAGGCTAGAAGATAAACCCATGTGCCCTCTTTGCCACTGGTACTACCAGGGCAAATGGAACTGATAGTGGTATAGTAGACGAGCACCTTAAAGGCTGACCAGAAGAACATTATCTCTTGTGCAAATAAATCACTTTCACCACAGATCATATATCTTTCAAACATTTTATAACATAGATTGATGAGGGGATATGAGATCCATCATATATACTTCGATTTCATTGCAAACGTTAAAAATTGGGTAAGTCAAGAAGAATGTCAGTAAACGTTGAGATAAAACTGGAATTGACAAAGTTGTAGGTTACAAAGTTAAGAACTTCTTTGAGTATATTTTATTCTAATTCAAAATAATACTTTAAATTTCTTTTTTGAGATAAGCAAGATTATATATGTTGTGTGGCATTTTACATTTTTACTGTGAAAATACGCAATGCTAAAGATAAAAACTAATAAAATTTTAAACTAAACATTATTTAGGATGCAAGGTGGTAGCAGAGACAGAGGAAGATTAATTGAAATATAGACTTGGGAAGATTGCTGCATGAAGAAAAAAAAAAGGCAATGGAAGGCATGAAAAAGAATGGGAACTCCAAGACTGAACTCTGACAGAATGGCTTTTGAGTTCTCAGACCAGGGAAGGGTGAGAAGTGTTGCATACAGATTCATAATGAAATTTCGCAACTTCTATTTTTAACAAAGGCAAGGGGTAGAGAAAGTGCCTCATTGAGCAGCTGATTTTTTTCTATATCTTTGTAAAGCCAAATCCAAGGCTGGTTCCATTTGTGACAATGCTTATTCCATAGTTTTCAGTAACATCAGATTTCAAAGTTATAGAGAGTGTATACCAAACTCAAATAAATGTTGAGATAATCACCTGGGAGATGGGGAAGAGCAAAGTTAAACCACTTGCTAAAACAGCCATGCCGAAGGCAAGGCACACTCCAATATAACTATGCTGTCTCCGATTTCTATTCTTTACACGAAAAATGTTTTGAATAGTCTTTCCATTAAACCTAACCGGTAAGAGTTAAAGGAATACCTGGAAATTTAAATATTTTTAATTTTGTCCTTCTTTCTTTTAGCCATCCTACCTTGAATGTGATCACGGATATAATAATATGCACAAGGTTTTCATTTGTAGATAAAGTAAAAATAACTCTGTCTCTCTAAATGAATTATAAATATGCATACGTATGCACATCACTCCCTTCTTCTTGGGCTCTTCTACCATGACTAATGAGAACTGAGCCAGATAACATTACTGCTGTGGTTATAAATCTCAATATTTAAGAGTTCATCATTCAGTCATTCTCTCATTCAACAAATACTTTTCAGTGGCATTATTTATTTCTAAGTGATGTCTCAGATACATAAAAAAGCACAGTGGCTCAGCCTTGTGATATTAACATTTCATGTATATACCTTCCTTATGGGCAGTAGATTTTGATGAGGAGGGAAGAAACAACGGAGAGGAGAGGAGAGGGGAGGGGAGGG
>NW_021604670.1:3874815-3915365 GCF_004785775.1 Grammomys surdaster
AAATGAAGTGAAACACCACATATTGCCTTTGTGCTTGGGAGGAAAAGTAACAGACTTACTTTAAGATGCTGCTGCTGTTCCAGGCCATTGTTTCTGGTCCAGCAGGCAGATGTGGTAGTGTTTCTCCAGTTCTCTAATCAGAATATGATCTCAAAAAACTATGGACATGTTACACCACAATGGCTTCTGTAAATCAGAGGCAGCACTGGAAATGTTCATCAGTTCTTTCATATAGCAGTCTCTTTGCGTGTCTCTTCATCCTAGGGGCACCTGGTATCGTGAAGCTCAGACTGGGAGTTTGGACTCATGAGACTATTGCTGCCCTTTATACAGAGGCTAGCTTTAGGTGTCCTGCAAGCCCTGCATGACCATCAGCCTCCCTGAATGACTTCACATCAGCCTCCATTCTTTTTGCTTTGACAAACACAAAAGAATTATAGACTGCTGGCATGGGATGATACGTTGGAGATTATTTCATACCTTTTCCTTATAGCTGTGTAAATAAGGCTCGTGGGTTTTAATTAACACTTGAAAAACTATTCAACAAGTTCTGATAATGAGATGGTAGAAAACAGCCCTTGCCTGTTTGCAGATGTGTGCACACGTGCTGCTGAGAGGGCATGAGAAGCGCATGGCTTCTCACACACAGGAGTTGGGCCAATTCCATAAGTGGCTTTCCTATATTTTCCCAGTGATAAATGTATCCTTAAGTGCCCAGCACATTTCTCCTTCATCACCGAATTTACCTTTAGGCTTTTAGACTTGGCAAATATTGAAAACCTTGTGAAATGTTTTCATCTCTTGACGTGCCTGCCATAAATTAATTAGGATAACTCATTTTCTCCCAGATTTCCATAATCCAGAAATGCAAATCTAATGTAATTTTTAAAAGTCAGGAGGAAAAAAAATCACTTGACTTTTTCTTTCACTAATGCCTGCTTATGATCCTCTAAAAAATACAAGGCAAATTTTCAACACAGACAAGGGTCTTGTATCCTGACTACATTTACAATAACTCAATCATATTCATTAATAGCAAAGATAGCTAGAAGCTCCCCCCATACTTGGTCTCAAACAACATGAGATCATCAGAGTATGAGGGAATTAAATATTTCTCATCATTAATCTTAATTTCAAAAATTGCATTTGAAGATTTAATTTCTCTTCCTATGTCTGGACAAGCAATAAGAAATAATCTTTTGGCTCTTAATTGCATTTACTTTTATGACTTCATAAAAGGACAGCTCTAGACACTATTTTCAGGAAGAAAAAGTCATTGATGATGCTCATTATCACAGTATCTTTGTCTGTACCCTCGGCAGCTGGATTTCCATGGGCCATGAAAAGCAAATAGAACATACAACTTCTTGCCTTAGGAAATGTCCAAAATTCACCAAAGAGCCCATGCTTGCCTGCTATGCTAGCAAAGGTGAGCACTGCAACACTTTCCCTTAGTAGCTTAGCCTCTAATGGAAAATGATTTTATTTAGAATTATAGTTGTTTTATCAAGATATCACTTTTTAAACTTTAAATATATTTAACTAAAGACAGTTTGTTACATAATTAGATACTTCTCTGCTTTGCACATCATTATTCTTGGTCTCCATAGAAAGACTGCTTCTGCACCTCTTATCGGGTAACATTGGTGTTACCATCAACCCTGACTGAAACAGAACAGTAGAAATGCCTCAATGAGTTATGCTAAAAGCAGAACACTGGTTGTGGTGGTTTGAATATGTTTGGCCCAGGGAGTGTCAGTCTTAGGAAGTGTGGCCTTGTTGGAGTATGTGTAGCCTCATTGGAGGAAGTATGTCACTGTTTGAGTGGGTTTGAGACCTGCTAGCTGCCCATGAGACAAACCCTCCTGGGTGCAGTTGTACAAAGATGCAAAACTGTCAACACCTCCAGCACCATGTCTGCCTGGATGCTGTCATCCTTCCTGCCACAATGATAAAGGATTGAACCTGTGTAACTGTAAGCCAGCATCTATTAAGTCTTGTCCCTTATAATAGTTGCCTTGATCATGGTGTCTCTTCACAGCAATAAAACCCTAAAACACTATTATATGGCTCTTGCATCTAGCATTTATAATGAATAGACATCTTTATTCAAAAATGGAAATTATTTGTAATTATGGACAATGGTAGCAAAACCCATTATATATTGTCAATGGAAACAAGTAACTGATGGTTACAGTGATCAGTCAGCCAGTCAACATATGCTTCGGTCATCTTCTTCACGTAACTTCTCTGAAGTTATGAGTGAGGTCCTGCCTTCTAGTTTCCCATTACAGTTCATTGATAAGGGCAAAGTGTTATCTAGAAGCTAGAACATGTCACTTCTCAAAGCCACTGTCATTCTACTCATTGCCTCCATTTCATTCATTTCCTCTCTTCTCAGGAATTTCTGTCACTATATCTTCTGCTGTAGTTAACATGAAGCAAGCCCACCCTGGGAGCCTCCAGTAAAGCAGTTCTTACAGCCTTAATTGTACCAATGATTCTCTTGTCTACCATGTTCACAAAGTTTCAAGTATCCCACCAGAACCAAGTTCTGAGGAACTTGGCAAAATTTACGCAACTATCAAAGATCCTTTAATGCAGTAGTCATTGCAGAAATTTAGAGTGCTCTTTTAGTAATTTCAATACCTTATTTCTGATCTTCATTAACAAGGTTTAACAAAGTCAACCCTGGGATGCACTGAAGCAGAGCGCAGCCTCTCCTAGAACACTGCCTTCTTCCACTGCTGTTTTGTAACATTAGAGCATCCATGACTCATTTTTATCATTCATTTCAACGTCATTTGCCTTTCCATTCTTTACCACATCTACTTGGGAAAGTTTAGCCAGTCACTCATTCAACTTTGTTTTATATGTTAGTTGTAATGTCTAATGGCTAAGTGATGTCTTGAGTCTGTCTTTCTATTTGAGCTTTGTCACCTTTTCCTTTCAAATACTTGGTGTCTTCCTTGGTAAAATGGCCTTTTTTAGTCTGTCTAAAACCAGTGTGCTTAGAGCTTCTCCATCAACTTCATGAGCAATTTGGCAACTTCATGAGTAGTTTCAATCGACTGGACACTAGGTATTTTTTTTCATTCAGCAGAACATTGGCATCTTGAAATTTACATTTTTGACCTTCTAAAGGTTAATAAAATATAGGTAAATATATTCCAACTTTTTTTTTAGTCATGAGCATTAATACCTGAAAGATTAAGATTCCACTCCTCCAAAATACCGTGCCACCATTAGAAATACCTGTATCTTTGGTTTCCTTTTTTTTTGTTCCCAAACCTAGAACTTTGACTAAAAACCAACTTTTAGTCTGTTTAAATCCAGTGAGCTTAGAGATTTTCCATTAAAATCATGAGCACTTTGGCAACTTCAAGAGTAGTTTTAATTCACTGGACATTAAACATTTTTTTTCATTCAATAGAACATATGCATCTTGAAATCCACATTTTTGACCTTCTAAAGGTTAATAAAATATAGGGAAATATATTCTCCATCAAGCTTTATGCCTTTAATAACTTCTAATTCATCATTCAGGGTTTTTTATCCTTTACTGTGATAATGTCCTTTCTTCCAAACATGTTCATTGCATCAGAATTAAAGTTCCCAATGTCTATCTCCATTTGCAGAAATCATAGCAACTGAGCAATAACATCAAGAATTGTGACAGGTTTAGGCTGTTTTTAAAGTTCAGTGATTATAGAATTCGCAGCCGACTTCGCACCTCTCCTAATTTCCACTGGATGAGGCCCTTTGCTGATCTTCTCAAAGGCCTCCTTGACAATAAAATGGGCCAGAACAAGAGCATTGATGGTATCATCCCCAGCCTTAGTTTGTGTTATTGGCAACATCTTGAACAAGTTTATCTTTGTTATGTTTTTTATTTAATCTTTAAATCAATTAACTTTAGAACTGTGACTCTCCCCCCTCCTCCTTTGTTACTTTGGGACTTCCCCAACTCTGTTCAGTCATCACTGTTCTTCACTTTATTAGCTCCATAATAATAGCTACAGCATCTGCTAAAAAGTAGACTCCTTGAAGCACTAAGCCTCAGGCATCCCCACAAATATATCTTCAGCACTGGACTACTTACTATGTCCTCACAGAGCCTCTGCTATGTACAAACTCATCCTGGATTCTCTTCTTCCTCTTAGTCGAACAGCCTTCAGTCTGGCCTGGAACACCCCAAAAGGCCCCCTATTCATCATCTATTTAAAGGTTCTCTTTCCAATGTCATATTCCAAGGTTCAAGGGTCTAGGATGGTTTTAACACATACTATTAGGGAAAGTAATTCAAACTCGACCACCAGGCGAATAGGTAACCATAACAAAACATAATACTATAACCGAGAGATGATATGACAAGGCTCTGCAGCAGGCATTAGAATAACTGAGAGAAAAAGGGAGTGGCATTTTCTAGTGACATATTTCTTGGCAATAACAGATTAACATTCTTTATATGTGGTCTCTGACTTGCATTGACATCAGATACTAGCCCTCTCAGCCCCATTTTAAAACAAGTACTAAGGTAACAAGAGTGAAAGACTTCTCTGTGCAGTGAGCTAGGAAATTTGGGGGGCTGGTAAAGAAACAGAGATGTGTCAGTGCCTACATGTCTGCCTCGAGTGTTTTCCTACAAAATATTTGTATGAGTATGAACATTTTTGCCTGAATGAATGCCTATATACCACACCATGCCTGGTGCCCATAGATACCTGAAAATACCATTTGGTCACCTGAACATGGGGTTGCAAACAGTTCTGAGTTTCCAAGTGGGTGCTAGGACTCAAACTCAGCTCTTCTGCAGGAGCAGCAGCTGTCTTTCATGACAAAGCCATCTCTCTAGGCCCTCTCCATAAAGAATATTGATGCTAGCCTTGGTTCTGCCAATCATAAGTTGTTTGTTCTTGAATGCCTCATTTCACCAATGTAGAATTTAACTGACTTATTAATAAGAATTCTTTTCAACATTTAGCTTTTAAATTCTTCTATTGCATAATTTTTGGCATATAAATATGATATAATTCACAAATATACTTTGGAAATTGCAGAGAAATTACAATTAAGTGCCATTTGATATTCTAATAAATGTACCATAAATCCTTCAGTAAGATTTCTTTCTGTTCCCATCCTAGTGTGAGGATAGAATGTCCTTTTGTTCCACTCAGCTTTGAAGAAAAGCAAATGACTCATGACTAGAAATCCCTGCCATGTTAGCAAAACTGAAGTCAGACAGAAAAAAATCATTGCCTACTAACAGGATCATCTTAGTATTTGAAAGGCTTGTTTATCTTATGGATGCTTATCCATGTAGCATGATTGAAATGTCACACATACACACACACACACACACACACACACACACACACACACACACACGGGTGTGTACCACCTTTTAGGAGAAAAAAACCTAAATGGAATCTAAGGGCTAGAGCCAAGAGGAAAGAGAAATATAACCCTGAAAGAATATCTGAAAATAAAGACAAAGGGGACATTAAAGGAGGGAGATGAATGAAAGCCCAGACAGAAGACACTTTTTGAATTGCATCCAAATGGACTCATAATGGACCTAAGAGTGACTTGAGGTGAAAGCAAAAAACTGTACTGCACTCTTCTCTGGACACTGTGCATTTGATTATCTAGGACTTTCCAGTAATGGACTATATGCCCTTCCAAAACTACAGTGTCTATACAATGTATTTTGGAATATGTAGTGACACACATAAACTTATGATGTGCTCCTATTTCTATTACTTAGTAATTTATAACTATTTTAATGTAATTGTACAGACTTCCTAACCTACCATCTTAGATTGTTTCCAGGGCTCATTTCAAGTCACCAGTGTGCATGGCTTCTGAGCCATCTCAAAAGCTTCCAAATCTTAATGTCAACATAATATCCAAGTGAATATGTATGTCAAACAATAGTTGATTTTGGACTTAGGAATTGTTCTGATTTGGAGTGCCAGGGTAGCTATATGCTCAATAAATTAGGTTATCAGTTTCAGGTTAGACTTCTTTCTTGATAATAATATTAGTTTTTATGTAGAGACCCATATTAGAAAAGCAAAATATATGATGCCATAGTATACAATATAAAGGAACAAGAAGCCATGAAAAGTATTACAGATGTCTTTTGGAGAGAAATTTCTAAACCTTAAAACATAGATAGTTAGTGGAACTGGATAGCACTCTTCTCCCACAAATCCAGCTACTCTATAAACTATGGAGGCCAATGGAGCTTTCTAAAAGAAGAAAGTATCTCCATGGGATGTTTGATGCTGAATGAAATCCAGTTGAAACAAAAGTCAAGGAAAAATTATGTAGTCCAAGAGGGGAGACAAACACTTCAAAATACATGATAATTATGATACACACTTGACCTCTAGTGTGTTACACTAAGAAATTGTTATGCAATGTTTAGCTAAGGCCTATTCATCCAGCCACCTTGGTGTGCCATGGCGGAAAACATAGCTCTGTATGTGCACTGACTAAGCCAGTCTCTAACAATTACGATGTTTAAAAGTAAATTCTTCACTTTGATGTAAAGAAATACACTATAGTATCACGTGGAAGGATAATATGTCTTCTGTCCCTACGTTTAAATCAACTGTTAAATTAGTTATAGCAGTAATATTCAGAGAAAGTTGTCTCTCTGATGAAATAATATACTTTACAGATCTATTTCAGTAGAGCTATGTTAGCAAGTTAGTTGAAATCAATAAATGTATCTGAAGATCCTAAATTGAACATGAGAGAGGAATTATGGAAAAGCAAAGCATGATGGTAGCTCAGATTCATGGTACATGACAGTCAAAGGGAAATTTGGCCTAATTGAACGCATACGATTGAAGCAATGTATAATACCTTCACTTTATGACACCTTCACTTTATGATGTAATGAGCATATTCCAAAAGAGTTCACCCAGTATCTTTTAAGACTTCCTTCCTGATAAACTCCCAGAAACAGATGAAGGGAAATCACTGTCATTCTAGAAGCCAATAAAAAAAAATGTATATTCAAATAAATTGTGAAGATGAAATCCACCAAGTTTCATGGGAAGAGAGACTCTTGAGATAAAGAATGAGACAGGACAGCAATCATAGAAAATGTGGAACTTCAGTAGAGATGAGAAGGCAAAATTTGGAGTATAATGAAGAGAAATGTACAGGTGTCCATTCAGTCATACAAGTAATTAGCACTATAATATGCCAGCAATTGTTCAAGGTATTAGGGGACAAGGAGTCATGCTGATTTCAATTAATTAAAAAGTTGGCAACAAAAAGAACTTCAATTAGTGAGTGTATTCATTGGTCTTCATTTCTCTCCTGTAGTGCAAAAAAAAAAAAATCTCATTCATACACGGAATTTAGAGGAACTTGACATCAAAGCAGTCTTCACTCTTTACCCATTCATTCCTTCATCTATTCATTTAGTGCTGAGAACATCTATGAGCCAGGCATTGGGCATCGTGCTGGAGATATAAAGAGGTATGACAATGTTTCTTCTCTTTTCATTTTAGTATCCAAGTCATCATAATGGTCTCTTATCCTTTAATGTAGTTGTCTAGAACATGGAAAATCCCCAAATCAAAAAACTATCTTAGTGATGGGGGAAAAATGGCTAAGCATAAGGGACTGCTCTTCTGGAGAAACTGGATTTCATTTGTATCAACCACAAAGTGGATAAAAACTGTCTGTAACTAAAATTTGAAGAGATCTAATGCCTCCGAGGATGCCAAACATGCATGAGATACACAGACATGTGCACAGACAAAACATCTATCAACATAAAATGTAAATACCTTTAAGAGAACATCTCCAAAGATTTGCTGCTTTCTACCTTTAAATGACTTCTTCCAACTAAAACTAAAAACAATCACCTTCCTTTCTCTGCTTTGGGTAAGTTTTTATTTGGACTCACATGGAAGGAGGCACAGAGACACACCTAAAGACACTTTCTTCTGTCCCTGAAAGATATCTTAGCCCTAGAGAAAAGCTAACCAAGTTTTTAAAAAGCTAAAATATGGGTTGAAGTCAAAAGACTTCCTTATAATCCTGCTAAGAGCTAGGTTGATGAGAATCTACATTCAGCATTTCTTTGGCAAGGTAACTCACATACACTGGTCCACCAAGCCCGATAAACATCAAGAGAGCATCGCACAGTTATTAACTCTTCTTCTTCCTGGTGGCCATAAAGCCAGCAATAGTCTGTTTATCCATAAGCTTCCTTTTGTTCTTAAATCCTCAACTTAAAAAGCAAAAAGACATTCTTAAAATTCTCTTCCCTAAGTGAGATTTAACTGGTATGTAAATCGTAAAGCAAAAGTCAGGTACCAAGTTTTATGTCCAATTACCTACAAGGTCCCTGACATAGCCATGCTCAAGACTACATGCAGAACTGATTTAAATGGCTAAAAATGCCTGTGTCAGTACTAAATTTTATCATCTTACACAACTTTCTATGACAGCGAAAGAGAAATCCAACTTAAACTGATTGATTCTTGAAGGTCATCTGAACCCATGTATATCCTGATACAAGTTGCTTCGTGTTGAAATTATTCTTTTGAACACTTTTAAACAATCTTTGAGCATCAGCAATAGGAAATTCTAGATTTGGAGGATGTATTTTTTAATCTTTTACTCTTATAAGCCACCCACCTAATATAAATGTCCATTTTATTTGCCTTAAAAACAATTCTCTGATGCACTACTCATGTTGAGTGAAGAAAGCAAATATTATGTATATAAAAACAAACAAGTAAAAACAAACAAAGCCACTGAAAGAAACATAACTAAGATCAAAACTATAAGAGCTTCTGTTTCATCTGTCAGTGTTTTTCAAAAGTGGATCCAGATCCGCCCCACTGCCTACATCATCTTCAAAGAGCATTTGCCATATTCACTACAGTACAGCGTTTAAGAGGACAATTACTACATTCTGAGGAACACTGACAGTTACACCCTGGAAACATTTCTACTGCTTTAAGACTAAGCTAGGCTTACAGTTATTAACTGCATTGTTCTCTGTTGCTGCTCAGATCTTTGTGTGATGTTAATACCTGTCTTTGTTAAACAGCAAATAGGTGAACTGCTAACAGAATGGTGGAATGGCCCTGCATATGCTTGGAAGTTTCTGCCACTCTGCTTTAGAAGGTCACTGGTTCAATGCTGTGTGTATTAGAAGTAAAGGCTTACTATAAGTGACTTACAGAGATAAACCTTTAAGCACTGACAAGAAGAACACAATATATTGACAAGAAAAAACACAATACGTAGCCATATTTTTAAAACAATGTCCTCTGATACCTAATCAGCTCAGATCTTATATGTCGTGCTTTGAAAGTTTGTATTTTGAGTATATAATTATACACAGAGAGATGTAAGTTTTAAAAATCAACAATATCATTTTAAATTGGAAAACAATATGATCACAGATGTGTAAAATTTTAGAAAGGTTGAATTTTAGCCATCTTCCACTCCATTTCACCCTATGGCATGTAGGTGAACCCAAAGTAAACCTGTTTACCTATCCTTCTAATATTTTAGAATAAGTAAACTCAGACGTTTACAACCTCAGAACTGTTAAACCTTAATGCATTCAAGACCAGATGACTGTATCTATCTGAATCTGTATATATACAATGTATCTATCTTATATCTCTATCAGTGTGTATGCAATGTATCTATCTCTTATATCCATATCTGTATATGGATATAAGACATATATACATATGCATACACACACACACAAACACACACACACATATATAGTCTTTAATGTGGGTACTAATTATCTTCCCTAGCCACAGTCTCTTTCCACTAGAAACAAGCCAGTCTGTAGTGAAAGGTTAACTTGGAAAAGCAGAAGGGATGATCGATAGCCTGTTAAACTGGACTACAAGAAATCTGATCCCCAGTGGCTCAGAAAGCAGAAGAGGGCAAGAAGTTAATGGGGGCAAGATAGCAAATCTACACTATAATTTAATTTGTGAGTTGAAAAACTGGGACTATTTTGCCAAGAACTCTTTTATCACATTTCCTTCAGTAGCACAAATTCATGACTATCAGTCTTTCATCCGATTTGCATTAAACACACAGAGATAAAAGAGAAATCAAATCCCAAAAGTTTTCATTTGACAAATATTTTAGTGGATTTCATAAAACAATGTTTTCCTCCAGTTGTATCCTTACTTTTCGTGTTAAGAACCAAAGCTATGCTGACTTTCTTGGTTGGTTGGTTGGCTGGTTGGTTGGTTGGTTGGTTGGTTTGGTTTGGTTTTGGGGTTGGATTTTGGGTTGGATTTTTTTTTTGAGACCTACATCTAAAACTTAGATAAACATAACCAAAACCAAGACTCTCTTAAATATTTGTATAGGTCACTATAGTCACCAGTCTGTGTGTTAAAGATACAGGGACTGAAGCAGTAATTTGTTACTACTTTGTGCTCCTGATGGGTCACATGCATGCACTCACCTAAAAGCTATCTAAATTCACAAGAGAAACACACACACACACACACACACACACACACCAGCTAATTTTTGATATGCCTTGACTAGCTCAAAGACTGGGCAGTTCTAATTCTATACCCAGCTAGCAAACACTCCCCTCTGGTATTCCAGAGTTAACATCCTTTAAAATCTATATTTCATCTCTGCTACCCCAGACCCAATAGGGAAGTGGCCACTAGAGCCATTTATCCAAATTCTCACATGGCTGGTCCGACCTATGCCCCTTTCTTAGCAATTCTGCTTCTTCCTCTCTTGCCTCTCCCAAGCCTGAGAATCCCAAAAGTCCTGCCTCTGTCTGTTCTGCCCACTCATTGGCTGCTGGCAACTTTACTTACCAATTGGAACCACCTAGGGACAGGGACCCTCAGTGTTTTATCTGCAAACATTTACATTCATGTAAGCAGTTTGGGGAACCAAAATTAACATTATAACACAAGCAGCATTAGACCAAACCCACTTCAAGGGACTCAAGATAATTCATGTTTATACTCTCAGTAAATTAGGAATAGTTAAAAGTCAGAAGGCTAAAAATGTATAAATATGCAATACATTATTTATAAATTAAGAATATTTATAGATACCACTGTATTTTTATAGTAAATAACAAATCCCAGACAAATGATTTCATAAAATTTTTCCACACAGCAATTTAAACATGCATTAGCATCAGATGACACTGATGGTGATGGTAGTGATGATGATGAAGATAATGATATGCTATCATTGTCCTGAAGTCTTAAGGGTATGCTGAGGACACAGGTAGGAGACTAAGGAAGTGCTGTAAAAGGATAAGTTTCCAGTGAACGGTATACCTCTGAATTAAATTTTCAAAGATTAATAAGGAACATAGTTCAACATGTTGCAGAGACTGTGGAGGGGAGCTTCACTCTGTGCCAGCAGTTCAGAACCTTCCAAAAGCATTGGGCAGACTCTGAATCTTCTTAAATGACTCAGGGGGAGTACCAGAACCCTGAGGAGCCTTCTATCTGGTCTCCAAATTACTCGTATCCCCAGATTTATACTCTTAAATCATCTGGTAAGAATTTTTTATATGACCAATGTGTTAACATCATATAAAGTGATGTAATCCTTCTTTGTGTGAGAACCATTTGTCCTGGTTTTTTGTGTATAAACCAGAGATTTACTTCTTAAGTGCTATTAATATCTTTGGATCTTAACTGCAATAACAATTGCTTCATTCTACTCCTTTAATGTATGTATACACCAGTATGTTTCTTATTTTTTAAATTTATTCAGCAAACATTCATTCATTATCAGATGTCAATTTAACAATTACTAAGTCATAAAAATACATTCAAAATTATAAATGTTATTGCCAACATTAGCATAGATCTCATCCTGGAGAGAAGAAAATGTCAAAATACTACTAATAACAATAGCATAAATTAATGTTTAAAATGTACTAATTGAAATGCAAGATGAAATTGCCTGCTAGGAGTGTCTTCTCTTGATTGATGATCAAGAACATAGTTCTTCAGAACCACGCTTACAGGCTAGGAAGCAGGCTCAGTAGGTAAAAGAGGTGGCTTGTCTTACTCAGGCCTGGAATTTGATTCCAAGCACCTGTGTCAGGGTACCCCACAATCCCCATAACTCTGGCTTCAGATCTGACACATTCTGACTTCAACAGGCATCCAAAAGCATGTGTCATACACACGCACACAAGTACACATAACTAAAAATAAAAATTTTTAATTAAAAAAAAGTCCCAATCTTAAATCTGGTATGTAAAAGGTAGATGATTCTCGTTATTTTCATACTTTTCTTGTAGATAAAATAAATTCATATAATATATTCTGATTATGGTTTCACCCAACCTCTCTGAAATATTTAAGCAAATGAAAAACAGGAATACAAGATCTAAAGATATGATAATATATTTTGAGTATTTAAAAAAATTTAAAGAAGCTGAAAGAAGGAAATAGCTAGAAAAAATAGCGGCCAAGCTTTATAGACTGTCAGAGAGTTTTCATTTTCCTCTAAGAGGCATATGATGACTTTGAAGAATGAGTCTGGCCTATGTTTTAAAAGATTATTCTGTTCATTGACACTGGAAAATTAAAGGCTGTAATGATTAAAATATGCTGCTGTTGCACGAATACATGGGAAGCAGAACAAGAGTGCAGAACAAGAAAGGTACGGTGAAAGGGCATGGCTGGTACATATAAAACATCCCGGTGTATGCATCATAAATAAGCAAAATGAATTTTAATGGCAATGAAAACACGTGATTTTATTTTTTAAATTCAATAGCCTAAGTGTATGGATTATCTAAACCCTTCTCTATATAGAAGGCCATTCTTGATTTCGTTCAGAATCATTTACAATTTTAAACAGTGTCATGAAGTAAGCAAGCAATTCAGGTTAGCTTGTGTTAATAGAATTAACACATTAGACCAGAATAGGAAGAATACACGAGTATACTTCAAGAAAGACAGTAGGTTGGGTAGTTAGTAAGGAGGCTAGCATCTGAAACCTGTGACAGTGCGTTACAAGGATCTCCACCTGGGAGAAATATTCTCATGGTTAGGGTGAAATTCCCTGTCTGTAGATTCCTGACAGTCCAGACTGGGCAGTACCCATAGTTTTCAGTTGTGCAATCTTGGTCATGCAAGTTAGAATTGTGTTTGTCACTACCATGCCAAAAAGGCAGTCAAGTTGAGCAAAATATCAGTCCTGGTCAAAGTCTGGGTCAGGGCATAGACTGCAGTGCTATGCTGTCAGGGTGGAGCACTCTAATATTTTTGTTTTAGACTCCTGAACCACACTTTCAAAAATTCCCGATCTGGGGACAGATTCAGTGTTCTTGTACAGCCTTTTCTCGTGGCTTTTCTTTCGCGATTTGGAAACAGTCAAGTCAAGGTCTCACCCTACATATGGATCACTTAGTTGCTACAAAAGACAAACTGTAATATCCCAGTGCATAAATATGAAAGAATTTTATTTCTTCTCATAGGCTAAATGTGAATGTTAATCTATATGTATTTCTCCACTCAGTGATGATTCTAGAACAGAAACTCTTCCCAGATTCTATACCACTATTCTTAGCACATAGCCTGTAGCACTATTTTAGAGGGTCTCTCTTGGAAGCGTTTGTTGTTGTTGTTGATGATGATGATGATGATGAAGGACCAAGACGGAAAACAAATACCCAACTTCTACTTTAATTGTGTTGGCTATAGTTCAGCCTTGTGGTCTTACCTAACTGTCCAGGATGCTGGGAAATATATGTAACTATGTACATAGAACTATGATATATAGGTGTGGTGAATACAAATGTATCCAAAAAAACATGCTAAAATAAGTTTTTGTAATCTCGATATGACAAAGGTTTCTTAGGAGATACAGATGTGATTAAGAAAAAAAAGAAGGAATGACAGATTTTTACTACATCAAAAGTTCAGTGAATTGAGATCCAGAATAAACTCCTTATCCCTTAATTTTTCTTAAGTGTATAACAGATCAAAACATTATAGCTGAGCTGAATAGTAGGATTCTAGAAGTTATTTGAGGGTGATGATCCTTTCTCGCAACGGATAAAAAGACAAGAAAAATCATGAAATTAAAAAGTGCAGGAATATATTTGAGTTCACCAGCTCAAGTAAGCGAACATAAGAGAAAAGAATAGTTTACCATTATTTCTCAATAAATGAGAAAGATTATACCAGTGATCAATGTTGAATTAAACACCAATAAATTCTTGATAGGCATGTAAATTAGTTCTGTTACAGAAGGAAAATCCAGGATTATCTGTCAATATATAACATGCAGTTCTAAAATCTGTGCCTCAGAAAAGCAATATGAACAATTATGATTTAGACAAATTGTAATAAGAAGAAAGAAAACTGTCTGAGAAATATGAGAGGAGTGTGGATATAAAAGTTTGTTGCAGCATTATTTGCAATATAGGTAAATTTTTGTAACAGAATACCATAGATGAGAATATTTATTCAACTCAAAATGTTTCTCACTATTCTAGAGGCTCAGAAGCACAAGATCAAGATATCAGCAGATTGAGTATCTGCTGCAGGTTCCAGGTTTACTGACAGCAATCTCCTTTTGTATATCTATATAACAGAATCAAAAGAGCTCCCTTGGAGCATTTTCCATAGGGAGCTTTTATGAAGAATTTACCTACATGATCCGACCATCTCCCAAAGGACCCTACCTGCTGATGCCATCACTTTCAAGGTCAAGATTTCAATATACAAATCTTGGATGGAAACAAACACAGATTACACCAATCATAATGTATACAGAGCAATGACTGAATGAAAGGTAGAGCTGAGGACAATATGTAGTACATGTTTCGTTTTATATAACACATGTATATATCATTTCATGCTTTAATGTATATGTATTTCTTCTGGAGTTGACAGAATATCTATCCTAGCTGGAAAACTAATGATAATGTGAATCAATGTCTAAGATTGTTTTTTGTTTGTTTGTTTGTTTGCTTCCTTGCTTGCTTTTAAAGACAGCCTCTATCTCTAGCCAGGGCTGGCCCAGCAGACCCTACAGTAGACTGGGATATTTTGAATACCAAACCGGACACAAACTTTCAGAGAAGCTCCTGGCTCTCTCTCTCCTGAGCAATAGGCTTATGCATGGGCACCACTCTACTGGAACCCCTGTAACTTTCTATAGAGATTAAATAGCCCTCCTTTATTCTGTGCGGTAGGTGAATTTCTGGTCAATTTGTAGGACCAAATTCAATCATCACAGTATTTATTTTTGTCTTCAGTATGTGGTGTGTGTGTGTGTGTGTGTGTGTGTGTGTGTGTGTGTATGTGTGTGCGTGTGTCTAGAAAAAGTATATAGAACAGGCTGGCAATTCTCCTGTCTCAACCCACTATACATTACAGTCCTGAGTTACCATATCCACTTTCATCGTGTTACTTTTTCTTTAATTTGTTATTTTATTAGTTCTTTGAGAATTCAATACATGTACACAATATATTTTGTTCACATTTATGCCCAGTTCCTCTTACATCCACCTCCAACTTCATGTTCTTTTTTATTTTTTATAACACTCTGAATCCATTTTCCTTCCTTCCTTCCTTCCTTCCTTCCTTCCTTCCTTCCTTCCTTTTTTCTTTCTTCCTTCCTTCCTTTCTTTCTTTCTTTCTTTCTTTCTTTCTTTCTTTCTTTCTTCCTTTCATCACTTTACATCCTGATCAAAACCTCACCTCTTCCAGTCCATGTCTCACACAGTCCCTCTCCCTATCCTCTCTCCCCTTCTCCTCTAAGGAGAAGATCCCCCTGGGTACCAATCTCGCTTGGCATAGTAAGTTACTGGAGGACTCTAGGCACATCCTCTCCCACTGAGCCAGACAAGACAGCCCAGTTAGGGGAACAGGATCCACAGACGAACAACAGAGTCAGGGACAGCCTGACCTATAAGAAGATCAAGCTGCACATATGCTATACATGTCCAAGGGACTTAGGTCCAGCCCGTGTATGCTTGTTGGTTGGTGGTTCAGTCTCTGGGTGGTTCCAACTCTATTGGTCTTCTTGTGGAGTCCCTATCCCCATCAGGTCCTTCAGTCTCTCCCCAAACACTTCCACAAGACTTCTGGAGTTCCATGTTATGTTTGGCTGTGGGTCTCTGCATATGTTTTGGTCAACTGCTGGTTAGGTGCTCTCAAAGGACAATTCCATTAGGCTCTTGCCTGCAACCATAGCAGAATATCATTAACAAAGTCAGCAATTGGTTCTTGCCAACTGGATGGGTCTCAAGTTGGATGGGTAAGTCATTGGTTGGTCATTCCCTTAGATTCTGTTCCGTCTTTGTCCCTGCAATTCTTATAGGCAGGAAAAATATTGGGTTGAAGATTTTGTGGGTGGGTTGGTGTCTTTATTCCTCTGTCTTCCCTGGCTACAGGAGGTGGCCTTTTCAGGCTCCATATCCCCCATTGTCAGTATTCTCAGCTAGAATCATCATATAGACTCCTTATAGCCTACCCCATGCCAGGTCTCTGGCATGTCCTAGAGTTGCCCCTCCCCAACCCCACCAGTGAGTTTCTGTTCATTCTTCCAGCCCTCTCTCGATGTCTCTCCCTAAACGTGATCACCCCCCAGTTCCCCTCTTCATACCCTCTCCTACTCAGATATCTTTCTCCATTCACTTCCAATGACCATTTTATTGCCCCTTCTGAGTGAGCTGATTCCAGTTTTTATTACTCAAGCACTAATTGATATGGGGCTATCCACTAAAGTATGGTAAACCTATGGGGTCATATGCTTAAAGAAAACTGACTCTCCTTCTTCACAAAGCAAGCACCATTCAATAGTTTCCAAGCTAGAGATAGTAGTTTATGATCCTTTCCTTATCCCATGCTAGAATGTTGACTTACTTTATCTTGTACAGATAACCTCAGCTTCTGTGAGCTCAGGAGTGCAGCTGTCCTATCATATCTAGAAGTCGCTGCTTTAGTCCAGTTCTGCCCAGCCTCTAACTCATGCAGTCTCTCCAGCCCATCTTCCATAATGGTCCCTGAGCCCTGAGGAGATAGGGAATAATATGGCTGCCCTATTTATGACTGTGCTCTCTACAGACACTATTCTCTATGGTTTGAACAAATGCAAGTTTCTACTTTAACTACAATCCACTATACAAAGATCAGCTTTGGGATCTGCACTAATCTATAGACATAGAAAAATGAATTTATAAAGTAGTTTGATAATATAACCCTTTAACAGATTAATAGTAGTATGTTTTTCCCTGGAGCCTATAGATCCACAACATTTGAGTTTTGGCCCAGATTTATAGCACTGGGTATGGGCCTAAATACAATTATAGAGTGGTTGTTTACCTTCCATAACATTCATGCCACTACTACAACCATGGGCATATATTGCCATTCTGGTCATTATTTGTCATTACTATAGCTCACAGGGTAAGTTAGCTGGCAGAGAAGCTTCCTGGTCAACCGAAACTTGATTTCTCTATGCCCTGTGACCAAAATGTAATGTGTCTTCAGCATCATCATCTTACCATCAAGTTCTAGTGGGAAACCAAGAGCAAGTACTTTACTCATATTTGTTTGGGAGCCACCAGATACCCCTGACCAACAACTTGGAATCAAGATATATCCGACTGCGAGGGTCTGTGGATTTGTTTTGTTGATAAGCCATGGCTTCTTGAAGGAACATTATCCCACATCAAAGTATTTCTTGGTGACTGACTTAGTTGGTCCCAAATCTAGTACTTAATACTCATCTTGCTTGACAAATCTAGATGCCTAGATTTTTCCACACATTCCAGAGATACCCAATGTCAGAAATGCATCCATGTTTCTACAGAATATGAAATCATAGCACCTCAGATCTCATTAGAATAGTGAGCTTATATATTTATCTTTTTTATATATAAAAGAGAATACAAAATGGAAGTTTTCCTAAAGAACTACAATGAAAAGGAGCAAAGAGGGAAACATTTCCGAGTTTTGCCTTCCTTTACCTAATAAACGTTGCAGGGAAGTAAGTCATTTCCATAATTCATGGGCATCCTGTGATGTGCAAGGTTATTTTTGAATTTGTTTCTCCTGTAAGAAAAGGTTTCCTTCCTAAAATTAGATAGTGAGTCTACTTCCAAAGCCAGTAATCAAACATAAGTTAAAGCTCCTTAAATAAGGGAGAGAACATTTCAGAGCTCTAAAATCATTAGAAATAGGTCACTGAGCACTTCAATAAAACTTCAGAAAAGGTTCCAATAAAAAAGGTATTCTCATTAAGAAGCTGTAAAGTAACCCTGCTATCAAACAGGGGGAAAATCACATACGCAAAAGCAGCAAAAATATAGTCTATAAAGTCATTTAATGAAGCAGAAATTTGTATCTATGCCATATCTAATGCATTGCTAGACATACCTCAGCAAATTCACTAATTATGAACCCAGCATTATCCACAGTTATTATGGCTATTACTCAGCAACACAAGATTTAAAGTTGGTTGTCTCTTTTACCATAGTTAAAAAAGAAATATTGGCACATATATGGTCTGCTTAAATAGGTTAGAAAATGGGAGGGAATTTACTAACTATCCCTTTAATTATGCAAACAGAGTTTCCATAATTCTGAAACTGAATTCTATAACACCCACAGATTTCCCCCATAATCTAGCTGTAAATAGTAATTACAATGTTCAGAGTAGGAAATGCTGTATTTTATGTTTTTGTTTTTTAAAAAAAAAAAAGTCTCTATTACTACCTCCTCCTTAAGTCATTTGATAAGTGTCTAAAACTTTTCTGGTAGGGAAAGTTTTACATTCCTTGGAAGTCTTATCTGTCTTTATTTTTATGAAAAGTATAAGAGAAATTTGTTCAGTCATTTTCAAATTAAAGGACAGTGGGGGAGGACTTCTGCTGTTGAACTTTAAAACACTATATTTAGCAAGTCCTCAGTGGATTGCATAATCACTTCCAAGACTGTGGATTAACAATCAAAGAGAGCACAGACACTGACCTACATTGGAAAAACCTTAAACTCACAACCAAAAATTCACCCTCCAGAAAGCTTCCAAGTAACCTGTTAGGTAAGCAACACATGTCCCAGTGCTATGCTGGGAATCAGGAAAAACTGAACAACCTGAAAAGACCACATTAGCGGTAAGGAAGACAGCAACAGTCATATATGCCCCATCATTAGACGTCAGACCCTAGAAAGTCAGGTTGAAATGCAAAAGTCATTTATCTGCTCACTGTGACAGTCCACATCCTTACCTACTTTGGTGTCTAAATCATAGGCCTCATCCTCAGGATGCTAAGCAGAGCAGCCAATGCCATGGAGCTGTATCAGAAGCAGAACAGTTTCACTTTTCCTGAGCTTCAGACATGAGTATTTCATAACCACTCTGTCCTGGTGTCTATACAAAAGTTCCCTTGCCATGTGCTAGCAGCATTACTCCTCCTCTTGTGTTTCCCATCTGCATGTACCAACCCTTCATTCACTCAAGTGACTGCTCACAGCAGAAATCTGAGTTACCTTGAGAGTTCCCTTCATCCATCTTGTGCATCCATTCTCCAAGCTTTTCAGATTCCCTTCCTTCATTTCTGTCCATTTCCATTCCATTCACCATCAATGTTAAAAGCACAAAAATTACTTCTCTGGGTCTGCAGGAGACTCTAAATAAAATTCAGTAACCTTGTGGTATCTACTGAAACTTTGTATATAATATATTGCATCTGTTTTATGTATGCACAATAATATGGATATTGCTGTTGCTCTGAAAATCCTGTTGATTCTATTTCATTTCTACATATTCTTTGCAGGTAACTAGAACACCATGATCCTCACAATTACATTAATAATTAGCTTTTATATATTATTGCACTCTAAAATAGACCTCTTAATAATTGATTACAAAATATTGCCTACTTTTTTCTATACATTCATATTAAAAGCCATTAAAAACTTCTTTTATGTACTAGACAATATACATAAAATATGGAATTATTCATCGTCCTTATAAGCCCATTATTATGCAGGGACATATTTTAATAATATTTTCTACCTATTAGCATAATTCTACAAATCTTTTTATGTTTCCTTTATTGTTTCATGTTAAATATTCCACGTGTACATAAATGATAGATATGTGAAACAGATACATAATAGATGATGGAGAAAGGTAATAGATTAATGATAATAGATCAATAGATGTTAATGATAGATGATAGATAAATAATAAATACATTCTACAACATAACATTTTCATTGATTCTTTGGGAATGCCACATCATGTACATCCAATGACACTTACTTCCCAGTCCTTCCATATCCACCACATCTCTTGTGATGAGGTTCTATTATTTCCCCTCCCCAAGAAATAAAAATATGAATTAAAAATTTTAAAAATAGAAAAAATTTAAAAACTTAAGTCCAATGTGTGTATCTGTATACTCATTGGAGCATGGTCAAACTTTCAGTGGCCTGCTTCTTAAATAGAACTGAGTCCTTGTCCTCCCACACCCCTGCCAGAAGCCATCAGCTGTGGAGAGCTACACATCAGCTTCCTTATCCCACTTTTTAAGAGTCCTTTTTGATGGCCTCCTGTTTAGGCTGTTACTTTTACTTATTTGGGGGATGGAGTTTAGGGTAGGAGTTGTCACAGTAGCAGTCCATGTTCTTCTTTCTCAATGGTGTGCCTGCAGTTATCAATATCATTGCCAAAGTTCAGTCACAGCTACAGTCAGCAGGAGCATGGATCCTGGGCTTCCAAATAGTTTCTGGTAACCTCACAGACCATGAACACTGCCCCTGGGTGCAATAGGACCACAGACCCAGATGAGGTCCTCAAAGGCAGACAAGACTCTGGACATCAACATGGTCTCAGGTGGCAGTGCAGGCACTCACATCAATATAGTCCCTGGAGGCAACACAGCACTCTTACATCAACATGGCATCACGATGCACAGACCACAAAAGTCCACATAGACTTTGGTGGTAACACAGGCCACAGACAAAAACATAGAACCTAATTACAGTAGGACCATTGACCCAGATATGGCCTTTGATGGCAGCACTGACCAAGACATCACCATGGCCTCAAATGATAGTGCAGACCAGTCACATTAGCCTGGCCCTGGGCAGCAACCCAGCTCATGGGCATCAGCATGGATTCGGGATAAGATATAGATCATAGATATATATGCATGGCCTCGGGTGACTACACAGGCCACTCACATCAACATGCTCCCAACCCCCAGGCAGGAAGACATCACAAAGGCTTTATTAAGTTCATATAAACACATGGGTCTCAGGCTTCATCACAACTTGGGGCAACAGCAGGGACCACAGACGTGAACGTGGCCTCTGGTGACATCGTGGACTATGGTGGTTCTTCAAAAAGATCCAAACCAGAAAGTGAGCCATTCCTCAAGTTAGATCTTCGTCATTTCCCAGAGCTCCTACCATAAGGGTTCTAGAGATTAAGCTCAGATCATCAAGCACCTTGGAGGCAAGCACCTATACCCACTGAATCATTTCATCTTAAAAAGAATTATAAGCATTTTACTCTTCATTGCAATAAAGGTCACCTATTTTCTCATTGGTAAAATAGAAAGATACTTAACGTCATAGATGAACACCATCTGAAAGCCATAAAATTATGAAGGAAATGAATAAATCAGCATGACGAAAACACATAGAGGAAGCAGATAATAAGCACTATTTGCTTTTCCTAAGTACATTGTGGTGCAATGGGAAGCTGCAACAGCTCCTCACTATACCTTGAGAGCTGAGACCTTCTCTTTGCTTTAGTGTGAATTTCCCACCAGAACACGACCTTCAAAATCACAAGTTGGAAAATTTTGAAAATGACCTGGACATAAGTTTTAGGTCCTAGATAGTATTGTGAGAATACTAAAGGTAAGAAGACTTTGGACCACAGCTTAAACTTCAAGCCTAAGTCATAAGTATCTGTGTCTTATTTCTTCTTACCATCATCATTTAACACTGACCATGCTTATATACACTGATTTTAAAATACTAATGAAAATAAGCATTTTCCTTGAAAATGACAATAGAGATTGTGCGTGCATGCGTGTGTGTGTGTATTATTAATCCCAATATAGAAATGCATATGACCAGTGTGAGTTCATACTTTGAAAAATATGAAAATAATTGGCTTGGAATTAACAAAGTTACTGACATTTTAAAAGGCCACATGCAAGAGAAAAGGCACACAATTTTTAACTAAGTTGTAGGATGAGCCCTGAACAATTATGTCTGCACATACACTCACATCACCATAGAAGCCAGAAGTTTTTCAAAACAAGTTAAGAAGTGCTAGTTGACCTTTCCATGACTTCCTAAGAAGTGCTTCTTTATTAGCACACCCTTTGAAAACTGAAACCTGCACTGCAGTGTGAAAGCAATGCTTTCCCAAAGAGAAAGGGGGTACAAGCCATGGAGAGCTCCAACCGATGTGGGTCACATAAAACGTCCCCCTTGAAGAGCTCTTTCCCTTCAATACTCAATTGTAGATAGTAGAAAAACATAGCTGGAATTTTGAGTTAAAATAATAATTAAATGAATGTATGCCACTGTTCAGAGATAAAAATATTAGCATTGAGAGTTGGAGATGTAGCTCGCTGGCAGAATACTTAACTAACAGGCTTAAGGTCCTGGGTTCACTTCTCAATTCCTATCACTCCAAAATATAATATAGCATTGAGCTCACCACAGCAGGAGGTCTATCAAGCCAGAAATGCCAATCAGCATTGAGATGTCTGTCTTGCTACAAATCATCCTTTGGGCATTTTCTAACACAAGCTTCTCACTGGCGAACTACAAGTTTGCATATGTAATAGTGGTTGAGAAAGCAGCTGTACAAGAGAAATCTAAAGGATTCTTGTTCCTTGATGAGTCATCTTGCAAAGAAGGTATGTGACTGTGTTTTAGCATGCCTGTTGAGATCTTCACAAAGCAAAATGCCAACAAGCACAGAAGTAGACACTCTTTCCTATCCAATCCAAAGTAAGCCTGTTTATGCATATTTGTCAAACCTTGAATAGTCTGCCAGACTGCCTTTCAGAAAAGACCCTTCCTTTCACAGCATTCACTACCAGATGGAAGAGCTGTCATTGAGAAGGTGTCCAAGTGTGAGTATTGAGGTTGATGGTGGGACAGAACTTTTAGAGCATAGAGTAATAGGGAGGTTTGCTAAGAGGGAATTGCCTACATGCCTACAGATCAATCATCACCTTCCACTGCCAGAGCTCTTCAAGGATACGTTGTGGTGGTCTTGCTCAAATATCCTTAAAAAAAACTGCTACAGGGCAATTTAAGAAATGAACCTATCTCTTGCAAAGAAATAAGGTAAGGGTTTTGAAGTGTAGTAATCTGTTTTAAGACAGTTGTAGAAAACTCAGACACACTAAAAATCATGTCTTTCTTGTGGCACAATGATCCACCTGTCATAAGTCGCAAAGAACACACAGGCTAAAAAAGATATCGACTGTGTCATAGATAAGGTGTCACCTCACACCATACCATACCGAGACTCCATCCCCTAAAGACTGTGATTTTAAATGCACAAGTAAAAACATTGAAGCTTTTTATAGAAAATATATGTTTTTCTTAGAGTTGATGACAGAGTTTAAAATTCTATTTGCTGACGAGAAAAAGAACCATCATTGGTGGGAAAAGATACTACAAAGGATGCAATAAGAACTAAGTATATATTTCATATATATATATGAAATATATATATATATATACATATATATATGAAAAGTGTGTACATATGAAAATGACATAAAAACAATATTTGTATACTAACTATAAGCAAATTAATTTTTGAGGGTTTTTTTGGCTGTGCCCTTTTTTATTGAATATTTTATTTATTTACATTTCAGATGTCATCTCCTTTGCCCATTTCACCTCCCTGGAACACCCTATCCCATCCCCCTTCCTCTTTTTTGCTTTTATATCATTTTAATTACATGTGTGTATTAAGGTCAGTTCTAGGTTGAGGGTCTAGCAATACAATAGATGCAAATAGTCAAGGAACAAGCAAGATAATAAGCACAAATAGTCAATGAACAAGCAAGGCATTAAACCCAATTACGTGAACACTCCTGTGATCACCGTTTCTAAGGGCTTATCAGGATGACCAAAATATCTGGGCCTACTTTCCTGTCCTAGACAAATTAATTTTTCAATCCCAACACAATATCAAAAAACACAAGCCAAAGAAAGATTAGAAATTGGACTATATTAAATATAAAAACTTATTTCCATTAAAAAGTCTAGGAAAAAAGTCACAGACTGACAGAAAATAATTGTAACACATAATCAAAGAGGGATTATAAATATAAGTCACAGCTAGATAAACACTAAGATGTACACACACATTAACAAAAAGAAATGCTCAAAAGCATTCATAGAAATATTATTTGTATTTTCTGGAAACTAAAAATATTCCAAAGACATTAAACAAATTAATTTGGTTTGTTTTTAGAGAAAAGCCAACTGTGTAGACAACAAAATGAACAGATCATACCCATCTACCATGATGCCAGGAATCTCACAAACACAGCATGTGAAAGGCAGCACAGAGAATGCATTCTATGCAGTTTGTTTTATTAAAGCTTTAAAAGATGGGCAAGATACATACAGAAGTAGAAATCAGCACAGTGCTCTGAAGTAGGAAGAGGGCAGAATTCAAAGGTGGAAAGGCGCAGCAGTGACCTGGTGTCTTACTGCTTGGGTAGAGAGATGGTTCGTTTCACAGTAATTCCACTTAAAGATTTAATTGATTGAACTTCTGATGCTTCCACTATTTTTCTTTCATTCTTTTCTTTTCACGGTGCAAGACTTTGTATTTTTTCCAAAACTGAAAAACAAAGCAAACCATTAATATGCTCAATGCAGATTAAATGCTGTCTTTTACCAGATTAAACTAAAATGTATCAGACAGTGGTTTTGTTGTTGTTAAGTCTATAAGATTGTTCTCTTAGAACTTAGACTGAACATGTTAAAGATAAATAAAGTAAGAGAATAAATGATCTGCCCTGCATAGAAAAGATCAGTAGTGGAGTTGACTTAAAGGACTCAGGTCCAACTCTAGGAATCACAGTTCTATTTCTGCTATTATATAAGTGCCTTGGAGTTAAGATGATGATGGTGACGATGATGTTGATGATGGTGACCGCAATGACAAAGTCGATGATGATGATTTTCGCTCTCTGGTGCTGATGACCTCCCTACAGGAACATGCCTTTCACAAAGGATCTTCCTTCATTCCCCTCCAGAAGAGAAGATAAAACACAAAAAGCACCTGCTGCAGAGTCCCCATTCACATACTTCATGTATATGATTTTATAGCCCAGGATGCTATAAAATCACTGCAGTCGTTAGCCATGCACAGACAGTGGTTTTGTGTGTCGGCTGCCTGGCTGTTCTCTGTCAGCAGAAATACATGCAGAAAAGCAAGACTGGCAGAAGATTTTTTTTCCTTCAGCAAGAAGCAATACTCAAACTACCCTGGTTCAAGATGAGTGGGGGCTGTCCCATTAAACACATTTTAGGTAGTAAATAAATAAATAAATGATTTGGTTAACATTTTTTAGTCCATTAAGAATCTATATACTGGGAAAGAAATGCCAATCTCACTGTGTTGCCAGAAGATATATGTGCTAGAAAGGGTCCATTGATGAGAGCATCCTCCTAAAAGAGCCTGGAGCCACTCACATTCCTGCAAGCCTCTTGGAAGGAACCAATTTCCAGAGGTCTTGAGACTAATAACATCAATCCTAACCCTGGCTTTTGTCACGCTAGAGTAGTGAACATTCAGGATTTTAAGTTACACAGAGCTGAGTTGGCACCTATCTTTATCAATATTTAGCTGCTGTGGATCTTTATTTTACATCTATAAAACAGAAATTGAAGTTTACCTGCCTGCCAAAGCTGAAATGAACAGTAATCTAGCTCTTGACATTGAGCTGAATGACAAGCAATACTCTTGAGTCAGTTTGTTGTTTCTGTTATGGCTTCTTTAGCAGACATAATTCAATGCAACCGCAGTGTATACATGATGGAGGTAAAGTGGAGAGAAGTGGGAGTCCGTGAGGACAGGGCTTTATGGTCTCTCTAATGGATGAGGAATCTCTAAAGCAATAGGAGCCAAACAGACAAAATCCATGAAGGACAGAAGAAAACTTCATTGGCAGCACTCAGAAAAGAGAGATAACTTGGGTAGCAGTCTATAAAACAGCATGCAACCGACACCATGGCAGAGGCTAATATTCTCAGACTCACAGAAGCTATTCTGTGGAAGACATCAGGGCACTGAGAGACAGAGATGAAGCCACGCCCAGTATGCGGGTGGGAGGTCACTTGCAGCTTCTCAGGAAACTCTCAGGTCTCAGTCCCTTGACTGATTAAGCTGAACACACCACTGACATTCTGAGCCACAGAACCCCTTAACACCTGAAATGCCAATTAAGAGAGAAAGACAAAGGCTCTATCTTGAGCAAGTAAGTAGATCAGAGTCAGATTAAACTGATGGATAAAGGTTCAAGTTTGTGCAAAAAGGTACTTAACTTTTACCTAATGACTATGATCCATAATCTTCTTAAGCTTGTCACTCAGAGACTGTTTAGTGAACATGTTATTTCTAAATCTAAAGAATGGTTAATAGGATGCTCCTGGATACCCATATGGAGATGTCTGGCCAGAACTTACTCGGCTACCAATGAAAGAAGGCTATTAATGCCCCAAAAGAAACTATAGCAGTCTTCAAAGGCTGCCCAAAGGCAAGCCAATTGCTAAGCAACAGCAATCCTTCCACTGCTGCAAGAACCTTACTTAGACTAAGCACTACTTGGCCTCAAACATTAGAGAATAACCATATTAAGTAATTAATGATTTATGTATAATCAAAATGCTCATGAAAACTGTGATGAGTAGTTTTACACACAACAAAAGTACACACAAAAATCTAAAAGCCATTGCCATTGGATAGTATAATGTTTGACTTGAAGAGCACAAGTCTGGAATGTTGAATAAATTTTCCCCCCTTAGGCTAGTGTTTAATTTAATAGTCAAATTATTTAGGTCATTAGGCTCTCATTTCCCACATGCACGGATATCTAGAAAAGAGTGGTGCACCCAGTTATTTAAGTGAATGGTGGCTAAATGTTCTGTGTTGTTATTTTCAAAACAAATTCTCTTCAAGAATTTTTCTGAGAACCTTTTTTACCAGTGCACACACTATGACTGCTGATAATTTGAGGGTTACATGGGGAAAATCTTATCTGCTACAACTGGAAAAAAAATAACAACCATATTGTAAACAAGGGCTATATTCATTTTGCTATGTTTCAAATAACGTAGCAGGGCCCGTAACAAGCAAGCAGTGGACAGGCTTGGTTCTGCTGGTTTTAAATTAACCTTTACAGGCAAGGCAGAGTTAGATTATGAAAATAAATTGGAAATGGCATCTCTTTAGACTGACTTTGTACTCTGCATTTTCTTGAGCTTTTATGTGACTGTTAAATATTAGTTCAGGGTTGTTTTTTTTTTCCTGAAAAGATAAGCACTGGGTCTTCAGAGAAACTCTCTGCCTACTGAAGACAAAAAAAAAAAAATGACAACAACAACAAACCCTCCTTTCTGAACAACTAATGTTTCAAATATGAGCTCAGATACCAGATGGCAAAAGAGGGGGAAAGAATTCAAGTTGTTTCACTGTTCAATGATAAGGATTTTTCCATCTGCTGGTTCAATATTAACTTGGTTTACATTCACTTAGAGCCAATACAATTAAAACTCTATTTGAAGTGAACCATTTCAGAAGAGGGAGGGAAATGAACTAGAAACCTGAGAAATCCTGCTCTGGGTTATCCCTTTTCCTTCAATGCATAGGTTTTTATGTGTACACAATATGTACACATGAGAAACAAAGGTATCAAATATCCTTCAAAACTTCTAATTGCATGCATTTATAAAATGCTGGCAAAGATGACTTTACAGTATTGAAAAGTAAATGGACATCTACTTAGAGTAACAGAGTTGGGGTGAGGTAAAACATATCTACCTTCAAGAAAGACTGAAAGAAAGAATGAAACAGAAGAGCAAGCAACCCTGATGGCAGATGGCAAGAAGGTAAATTTAAAGACTGAGCAGAGGAAAGCAAAGGGCAAGTGACAGGGAGGAGAGCATAGCAGTCCCAGCCTTCAAGTTTCACAGTAGAGAACAGACAGAGCAAATGACAGAAAACAGTTCCCATTAACAACTTGAACTCACAGAAAAAGACCATGGAAGATTCCAAAATCTGTCTGGGGTCCCTATAGATGGAGGGTTCCCCAAAAACTAAAAACCTGTGATCTAGAAAGGTGTGTGTCCAAACAACTTAAATCAGTATATCAAAAAGATTTCCCCATGTTCTTTACAGCACTACTCACTGTAGCTTTCCTCTTCTTTGTCTCAGTTCTCTCTGAAAATTCCGTAATACGGTAGGTTCACTCAATAGTGTATGGCAACTCCTGGGGTCTTTTCATTTCTTGCTGTTCCCCTGATGAGAGGATAAGTTATATAGTCTGCCCTTGTGCTCACCTCTTCCATCTCCTACTTAACCTGGATCTTCTCTTGAAACAATCTATAGAAAGTTTTAGTCATATTTTCCTCAGCTCCGGTCTTTGGCTTTTTTTACATGGTATCTATTTCTCCAGTGAAATCTTTGTTTTATTATGTATTTTTAATCTTATTTAGCTTAATTGCTTATATGTGTTTTCTTGCAGTTCACTAGACTATTTTAAAAGGACTGGTTTTTACTTATTTCATTTTTAAGGTACAGCACTCTCTGCTTCTTCTTGCTTAGGCTCCCATGTTTATTTTGTTCCCCTATCACTTGGCCCTAGTTATTTACAACCACTGTTTTATTAATTAAATGTGCTCGTTGGTATTTTTATACAACTACATTTTGCATATACAGTTTATCCTGGAGCCCATCTCTTCCAGCTACAGGTTAATTGGATCTTGTGCTCACCCCACAGCTTCTCCCATCTCTTACCACCTTCGACCTTGATCTCACTCCTACCCATTATTACAAATATTTTTCTCACTTTTATATCTATTCATTTTGTTTTCTGACCCAGTGAGTTGAACCAGAGAGATCTATATGATAAAAAATTGGAGCTATTCATCAGTACATGGTGAGGTCATCAGAAGGTAAATATTGGAAGACCAAAACTCTTTCTCTTTCTGAGCCTATAAATAGACAAAAGTTCATCAGTAAATTTGAGGGCCCCTTAAGTTCCTCCTTCTTCCATGACTGATTGTACATAGTCCTATCCTGGCCCAGTATAGGTAACTGAAATTTTTGTGGGTTAATTGTTGTCTAAAATTCTGTAGGTTAATGAAAGTCTAGAAGATATCTTTCCACAGACCTTCAGCCTATGACCTTCTGATTCTTGCACACTCATGCCCCTCCCCCTTTCTGCAATGGTACCTGATCCTTACAAGGGACAAATGCTTTGTTGAGGGTTGCTCCCTCAAGAGTCACTTTTCAACATTTTGGACAGCTATGATTCAGTGAATTAAACTGCCTTCTAAATCTCTGCTTAAACCTATAGACAAAAGCTACTCTCTGCTTTATTAATTATCTTATGGTCTTGTGTTGACTCTTACAGTCTTTATATATTGATTTCAACAGAGTATCTCATTCCCCAGTTGGTCTAGTCAGAGATTGTGGTCAGACCAGATGTCAGAGTCTCCAGGTCTGTTTTCTTCTGAAAGGTGCGGGAGGTGCCTGGATCAGTGAGTCAGAAGTCCTGACACATTGATCTACTATGTGCATCCTGCTATCTAAGGTTACAGGTACTGCTTTAGTACATGGCAATTGGAACTAGTCAAGAGTATGAGTCCATGAAGCACTGTCTGGAGCCTGGAAGCTTGGTACTGTGGTAAGTCAAAAACTATGTATGTTCTATGTAGACAGGCAAGGTACCAGGATATATTAGGATGCATATTTTCTTATTCTATGCTTTTCCCAGGTATAATTCTCAAGTGGTTTTCTCAACTCTTGTAAAGGAAGTTTATGCATTGATATTATTCCATTGAGGTTTTGATGATGGGACATGAACTACACACTCCCACCATTCTCAATGGTTTTTTGTTTGGTAGGAAGGGGGAGATTATTTTTCTTTTCCTTTAATTTATTTATTTATTCACTTTACATGCTGACTCCAGGCCTCCCACTTTCCGGTCCTTCCCTGCCCCCTCACACAGCCACTTGCCTTCTCCTTTAAGAATGAGTAACCACTCCCACCTCATATCAACCCATCCTGGCATATTTAAGTCACCTCAGGACTAGGTGCATCGTCTTTCCCACTGAGATCAGACAAGGCAGGCCAGTTGGGGGAACAGGATCCACTGGCAGGCAACAGAGTCAAGGACAACCCCCAGCCCCCAGTTGTTGGGGATCCCACATAAAGACCAGCCTGTACATCCACCATATATGTGGGAGAAGGGGCTAGGTCTAGCCCATGCTTACTCTTTGGTCGGTGGTTCAGTCTCTGAGTACCCCCAGGGTCCATGTTAGTTTACTCTGTAGGTCTTCTTATGGAGTCCCTATCTCATTCGGGTTCCTCAATCCTTCGGCCAACTCTGCCACAAGACTTGCAGAGCTACTTGGTCTAATGTTTTGTTTAGCTTTGGGTCTCTGCATCTGCTTCCATTGGCTGCTGGGTGAAGACTCTCAAAGGACAGATTTCTCCTGGCTCTCCTTACACCTAATCCCTCACCCCAGTTGTTCCCCTCACCATCGCCTCTCCCAACCAGATCCCTCCCCTCAATGGTTCTTCTTTAAGTGACACTGCTTTGTTATTTCAAATCCCCCTGCATTCATAATGAACTTATGGAAATAAAATATGTTTTATTGTAAACATCTTAACAAATACAAATTTAACTCTTATAAGGAGGAGAGTATCCTGGATGGGAATAACCCTTCCTCTGAAGCATCCATTCCTTTTCCTTTTTCCTTTCAACATAAAAGGAGTGATTCTAAGAGGAGAAGGGCCACTGCTGGTATTGGTGATGTGCTCTCTTGAAGCCCAGCAAGAAAATAATGGAGCTTCTATTTCTTATCATTTTTTCACCCTTTTCTTTTTAAAATCTTAATTGTGTTTGTGATTTTATGATGTGCTAGCCCCTCAGTAATGAATATGAACATAAATAAGCATTTTTGCCATAAGAATAACTAAGTGTACAACCAACATAGTGAGACTACATTAACTACCTTGAATACTTAATTCACATAAAGACCAGGTCACAATAACAGAATCTCTGGTTTAATTTTCATTTTATTATATATTCTTTGTTTATAAATTCCAATTATTTTCTAAAATATTAAACTACAGTTTTTAATCATGTAATCTGACTTGAAATGTTACTTAGCCACAAAATATAACATGGTTGTAAGCAAATCTATACTTGTTGTGTAACTAATAGGATAATAAATGGAAATGTTTTGGGTAGGTAAGTAGCTTGGTATTTCCCAAGTACTTTCTACTGAGTACTAGTACTTGAAGAATTTTGTGGAAGGAAGGAGTTTAAGTTCAATTAGTTATTTCACAAAAAATGTGTACCGGAGTGTAACATAGGAGCCTTTGCTTCACAGCAGAGACGGGGATATAGAGGAAATACTTCAAGGTCACAATCTCTTTAACATTGTTTATTCCAGCATTTACCATTTCCATAATTCACTCTTGACAACATATCTTCCTTATCCAAAAACAGTACAGCATCCACAGAATGCAGTTGACTGAATCCTATCGTAACCTGATTTACTCTGAAAACTGGAGGCACGACTGTGTAAGAGATCGCTATGACTGCTTGTCTATCTAGCTGATGGGCAATGCACTGTTGTACATGTAGGTCTGCATTTGCAATGTCCTTAGTGATGACATTGGCTGTGGAAATAGCAATAATTTTGATTATATGCTATCTATATTTCAGCCTGAATTTCATAAGCGGGTTATTCTACTGAATATATTTCTATATCAAATATTTAGATCATTTATATATACAAATTCTACCTGATTTGAAAGGCTGTCATTTTTATTTTTAAAAATGAAAAAATGAAAAGAACTAGTTAATGAAACTCTTTCTATGTATTAAATTTTATGCTAGAAACGTGAATATTTAAATCTCTCAGCAATTGTATTGTCTGGATGTCATTGTTCCCTTTTAGCTAAGAGCCTAGTCAGAGAGGCACAGACTAGTAATTGACAAGCCCAAAGTGGCTGTTCAGGTTACCATCCAAATTAGGACACTTTAAGAATATTCTACAATTATCCTAGGACAATTTTCACAGAGTAACTTACTCACTTCCTCACTAGCAGACAGAGAAATGATTTGAACCCAGATTCCCCCAACCGAGCCTCCTCCTATTATATCTTGCTGATCGTGATAAGAATAGAATTTGAAGACAGCTAGAGAAATAGTCTGTGAACAATAAGACAGAACTTAATAGGACTGCTTTAAAATGTTTTAAACTTAATTCACAGAAAAGAAAAAAGAGTGATCAAAACATTAAAGAAATTATATCATTCATCAATAGAACTGCTTTAAAAAAAAAATTCCCAACACTATGGCAGACAAATCCTACCTGCAGCATGATATGAACTGGCTGGAAATAATCCTTTCTACCAGGTCTAACGTTACTAAGAACCTTTTATTTTTAAGTACTATGTTACTCTTTACTGTATCAAATATAAAGAAGATGCAAAAAAAATCTAAAAAAACTATCCGGAAAACAACTGAAATATCTTAAATGGTTGTAATGTAGAAGGGGAAAAAGAATAAATAGGATTGGTTAGTATAAAGAAGTAAATATGCCAGGCGGTGGTGGCACACACCTTTAATCCCAGCACTTGGGAGGCAGAGGCAGGTGGATTTCTGAGTTCGAGGCCAGCCTGGTCTACAGAGTGAGTTCCAGAACAGCCAAGGCTACACAGAGAAGCCCTATCTCGAAAAACCAAAAAAAAAAAAAAAAAAAAAAAAAAAAAGAAGTCAATAAAATAACATTCAAACTGCCTCTGGGTGCATCAGAAGCTACAAAATTCTTCATATCTAAGAGTATAAAAGTGGAGAGATAGAGTTGAGCAGCAAAATGTGAGGTTTAACGTGTGGATGTAAGTCATGATGGTGAAGACTATTAAATACCATCACTGGTGCCTGGGAAGCATATCTAAGGCTCTCAGGAAAGTCAACTACAATATTGTATTTGACCACTGCTTCCCTGGCAGGCAGAGAGATAGAAACAATGGCGGGTGCTGTGATGGGCTGCAGTGATTGCTGGCTGTATCAGGTTTAAACTGTCAGCCATTCAGCTATCCCATTAGCTGTAGTGTAAGACACAAGCTCCTTGTGATAGCATAAAAAGGTCTAATGGTATGTCTGTGTTCCCTGCCAGCATCCACACACCCTGCAGTGCTACAACATGGAGAAGAAGCCACAAGGAGCACACACAGAGCCCTCCCAGGGACCCCTGCTTTGCCATGCTGTTTCCTTGTGCGGGGAAGTTTCCTATCTCCCAACCATTCTGCCTCATTCTGCATCTTGCCAGTCCCTCCTGAAAACCATTTTTGTTTTTAAAGGTACAACACAAATGCCTTTTTTGCTGCTGTTTTAACAGTAAATCTCTCCAGTCTGCCTCTAGTCCCAAGTGACAATTTGAGCTGCTTCTTTTTATGCTCAAAGTACATTTTCCCACCTTTATTGTGTCACATGTCACATTATTTTTTAACTTACTTTCCCAGTGCCCTGAGTATGCTGTGAGCTCTCGGGAGACACAAAGATAGGATGAAAGAAGGTGACAAGGAATAGTGTCCGGCTTGCTTTTACTCTTTTTGCTGTTCAGTTACTTATCACATAGGAGCTTCCAAAAATTTTATTGAGTCAATGAAGCAATTAATTACCTGTGGAGTGTGAAGAAATATTCAACATTCAAATCGTTGCTGTGGAAACCATATCTAGGGATTTCTATTGGTCTTCACATTCAATTGATTTAGACTTGTTTTCCAAGTTCCTTCTGAAAGTATTTTTACCTTCAAACGATGGAATCGATAATGTATGTTTAAATGCGCCACAGCCGACATGTGTGTCTGATCTATTCTATCAAAACCACCAAAATACCCAAGGCTCTAGAGATAAAACTAGCGAAGCTCATATATATATATATATATATATATATATATATATATATGGGCTTTTTAGAAAGTATAAATGCTCTCATCAAATCAGATGCAAAAGAAGCTTCTGGGAGGCACACAGGCAGCCAGGTCCCTCTTCAGCTCTATTTGTGTATGAAGACCGAGAGCCACGTTCTCCACAAGGAAAAAAATGCTGCAGAAAAAATATTTCATTATTAACATAAACATAAAGCAATATCACACTTCTTAAATGCTACTAGTCTCTGGTTGCTGTCTGTGGGGTGTTTGCCTTTGATGTAAAGTTAATTTGTTTCTCTGTACTCGCAACTTGTATTAAAGCATTTATATTTTGAAGAAAATGGATAAATGAGCCAAATAAGAGACTGCTTATTTAAAGTGCTGTTGTTTACCTTCACAAGACAATGTAGTTTCAAAACATTTCTTTAATGTAAACATTTACATTTCTAATTAGATTCTTTCTAGATTAAATTATTCTAAATTGGACACTTCAAAAAGCAAGGTGAAATTACATATTTATGCATCTTAATGAATTTGAGCCTTTTGATTTAATGTAAATTGACTTTTTGAAAACCCAGTAAGAGCTAGGAAGAAAATAGTAACATTAGTAACATAGAGCTTGAAGGTAGCTCAGTTTTGTTACACACAACCTATGATTTAGTATAAGTACCTTCTGAAAAAGATCCTAGATCAGAGTCTTAGTCTTCAGAAAGACAAAATGGGAGTCTAGGAGGGAGGTATTGTGTTTGTGCTGTGTGCTTGAGTGTTGTGCCCGGATGAGCTTCCAAGCTAGCTTCCTCAGGTCTTTCTGTGGAGATTGTCTACAGTTCTTTCTTTCTTCATAAGAAGGATATAAAATGAAAAACGCCACAGTATCAGGAAGATTTTTTTATTCATTGACCGATTAGGCTGTACAAAAAAAGAGCACAGGGTAGCAGAAATTTCATTAAGAGAAACACCATTTGACTGCTTAGTGTCTATTCATTAAGATCTATTGGTCCATCTTTGGGTAGGACACTTGAATTAGTCCATTAACATGAATGAGATTCAGACTGACACAAGCACAAATCTTAGAAATACATTTAAGACTGTGTTTGTATGAAAGAGCCCCATACTGTGTGCCTGAAATAGAATTTTTTCTTCTAATTGCTAAATTTCTCATTTAGAAGAGTAGTTTATAGCCTGTCTGAAGCCTCTCTCTCTCTCCCTCTCCCTCTCTCCCTCTCCTTCTCCTTTTTTCTCTCTCACTCTCTCGATCTCTCTCTCCCACACACACCCATCTCTCTTCTCTGAGTAAAAACCAGACAATGCAAGATTCAACTCAAGTAACCTTTAGTTAGAGAGACTGTAAGTCAGACATATTTCAACCTGCCTGAGTTACTCCCTCATTTTGAGTGGTGCCTGGTTAACTCTATCTTACATGCCATTTTATTAGATAATCTTCTGAGTGCTTTAGCTTATGGTTTTAGTACTTTGGGCTCTTATCTCTAGGATACATGTGTCCTTCTTCCTTGAGTAAAAGTGCCATGGCAAGGTATACTTAGCCTAAACATCTCCTTTCTATCCCACATACCACTGCTGAGGCTCTGGCACTATATGACCACTTATCTCATGTTGAAATGTTTAGTTTTATATGGAAGCTATATGAATAGCCAAATTCAGCATGAATAACTCCCTAAACATCACTTTGATTGTTAATATCAGATCCTAGCTGATTTCCAAGTCATACTGAGAGAAACAAAAGGTAAAAAAGACTAGCCAACACACAGCAAGAGAATCTCTGAATGATTAGTAAGTGTACAAAATCTCTCAAAATCCAAGGAAGAAAGAAGGTTGCATATTTTCTGACAACTGAATAAAATTTATACATACATATATATGGACATACATATGTGGACATATATAAATTTTTAAATGATAGCAGCCTCTCAGGGATATGATTAGAATGCCTAGCCCACTCTGACAATTAAAATTTAACCTCAATTTTAGATTAAGTTAGAGTTATATTACTATTTCTCTTGCAGTATTTTCCTTCAAGTAGTAATTCCTTAACACTCAAAACAAGGACAAACTAGAGCTTCTTCATCCCAGAATGGTATCTAGAAAACAAAGATGGCAGATAAAGATGACTATACCTAGCAGATGTCAAGTAGAAAATAATTATAGTAGGCTGGTCCGAGGGATAATTGGTTTCTTTTAACGTGGACTGGATAAAATTCTCATGCTTTTGTGGAGACAGATATGTGACAGTTGTAGAAATGGGGATAGGAAGTCTGAGAAAATGTATGTTATATACAATGGGATACAGCAGGGGACTCCTGCATGAAACTTGGCCCTGAATCTTCACTCTCTGGTGAATTATAAGACATGAGACAGTTCTAGGACCCAGAAGAATTATAGAATCCAGGAAGAAATAATATCTAAGCCTGGTTTGAACTCCTATTGCTGGAGAGGTGAAAAGCACTGGGAGCACCCTGGCTAGCCTAATCCCTGCTAGAGCAGTTCTTTGAAGAGCCCTGCAAGATGAACAATCTGATGGGAACTTGGAAGCAGTTGAACATTTTACTGAGATATCTTGAAGCCTATCATTGCTGTGGCTTTAACCATAAGTAATTTGTAGACTTAGAGGATACCCCAAAAGCAGGATATTTCTGAATGCTACACTCATTTCCTACTGTGGCTATGACAAGGCACCACCTTGACTGAATAAAAAGGGTATTTGTTCTTCCACACCTAAGGATGCTGAAAGCCCTCAGTCCATATTTCAATAGAGCCACATTTTCTCAAAGATTTTAAAGGAGAATCTGTTCTCTCAGCATCTGGTATCATTAGCGATCAGTAGTCCTTGACTTGCCCAACCTCTAAAGGCACACAGACGTTTTTCATAGTTCATATCATCCTCCTCTAAAATGACACCGGTCATATTGGATTAAGAGAAAACTACACATACTTCCATCAAATTCAAACAGGGTGGTTTTAACACTAGTTTAATCTCTCTTTATTAAAACACTTTGAGTCCCACCACCACATGTGACTCGGAGAATTTTCATCTGTTCTTAGATTTCTCTGTTTACTTCCTATCTCATTAGTTTTCTGTGTCCTCCACAGTTCACTTCCCAGAAACATTCAAGAAGAGACTTTGAAATGGTGTTCTTTGTTGTTGCTGTTGTTGTTTTAAAAACTGACATTCCTATCGGATTTCAAACACAAATACTTATCTTCTAATAAAGTATGAAAAAAATTCCTTGTCACAAGTTGCCATGAACATAGCACTGGTATCTTAGTGGTCAGTACTCAGTCACCCTGGTTTCCCATCCAGTTGAATTTTAGTCCAATGGCCTCAATGTGAAGGCCGGCTCTGCCACTTGCTGTCCATGTGACCTTGGGCATATTATTAACACTTTTGAATGATAGTTCCCTTGAATTTGCTTGTTTTAGCAAAATAAATAGTAGCTAGTAGCTGTTGCATTAGGAAACACAACTAAAGTGAAAAGTATCTATTTCATTTTTTACTATGTATTGGTCCGATGCTCCAGTATGCTGGCATTATTACATTTCAGTGTGATAAATATAGAGGACAAAGGAAAAAGAAACAAACAAATTTTTTATGAAACTCATAAAACCAACTGCTAAACATATAATTTTCTAAGGGTGTGAAATAACATTGATTAATTACATATGAAAATGTTCCAAAATATTTTTAACAATGAAACATAATTCTTCCATATACAAGTTTTCAGTTTTTTTAAGTATTTTTGGGGGTGTTAAATTAAATCAACACTAGGCAAAACCCTCTGCTGTTGCCTGGTCTATCAGCGAAGGAGTGGAAATGAAGACCACACACCACCATTAGCTTTTATCTCCCTAACAGGAAAAGAGATATTTAATTTTCTGTCCATTTAGAAGAGACACTGAGGTAGATGCTAAACTGGAGCCTATAATAGAAGAAGGAACGTCCCTCAGGGGGTGTTATGTAAGGATATAACAGTATTCCTCTGTGGGGATGTGGGAGGTGCAGAGGGAGGGATCAAAAACAAAAGAGATGTAACTTGATCAGAATCTGAGAAGCAGAAAACAGAAGCTATCAAAATGTGTGTTCAGTGTTCCTTTATTTTCCTGTCCTTTACTTCCTTGATTGTAAGAAAGACAGTGCTTCAGATTTTAATAACTCTGAAGTTGGGATGAAGTTGGAATGACTGGTAATTGCTATTGGCCAGTGATTATTTTGATAGGGTTTATCATCCCTTCGATAAATATTAATATTGTCATCACTTCTGTTGAACTTTGAATATTTTTGGTATATAACTATTGAATTTAATTGCCATTTATAATGTTCTTTTTAAAAAAAAATGTTCTGTGATTCAACATTGAGGCAGAAGTCATTATACATACAAGAATACACAGAAATGGACTATCAAGGAACAAATTTTATTCCAGTGAAGCAAATGTTCATCATTACAGGAGTGATGACAGCCTCATATTTTCTTACAAAACATCTATTTGATTTACAGAAGCTAAGGAAACAAAGTATCCAAAAATAAAAGCCATATTAGAATTTGCTATTTGATATTGAAAGTGTACATTTTAACATGAAGATTCATACTTCTGTTCCAAAATCCTCAATGAACTGCATAGAACTTCACTGAGTTATACAGATGTTGGTTCATTTTGGCTAATAAACTAGTTAATTTTCTTGTGTGATGTTTTTCTTTATTTGATCTTTATAATAAATTTACAATTAAGAAAACTCTCTGGAGGAGAAATACATACACAAAAGGGCTTGCCTATCACATTCAACCAAGACCTAAAAACAAGAAACTACTAAATTCCCATGAATGCCATGAGACTATATGCAGCACTATATGTGGCTGATCCATGTGTAATATAGACCTACCCTTAAGTCATTATGTCATAATTTAATATCCCTTATTTATCCTTATAGAACATAGTTCAATATTCTATCTTCTAACCAGTGGTATCATAAATGTAATGGGCTATGAGTAAATTATAATATTGAAATTTAAAAGAAGAGATGAAAGAGATCAAATAATATCATAAGGTAGTAGATATAAAGAGGAATATTTCATAAATTAGCAAGGAAAGAGATATAGACTGGGTTAACAGGACTCTTAGATTTAAAAATAAAAAAAATGTTTGAAAGTATTAAGTTAGGATAATTCCCTCCTTATATTTTATATAAGGACAAAGAATTGAATCTTAAACACAGTTTTCTACTTTCTAAGTCAGATTTGGTAACGTTTATGTTGGAGCTGTGTAACATTTAAAAGAGCAGCACAAACAGTCCATCAAGCCCTTGGTTTGATAAATGCTCATTAAAATTCCATATCTTCTGCTTTCCTCAAAGAAAGAAGCTGGCTTAAATGAAGTCTGTGTTCATAAGGCTTGAGTCATTAGTCTACAATGAGCATGAGGTATTAGCACTCCAACCTTGAAACATGAAACATCAGGATTTAACATTTTAAAATTGGACAGGGAGTTCATTTGAATAATATTTTCATTTCATGTGGTGCCTCTTTTCTAATGTGCTTGATCTGAATTATTTTTTCTGAATATAATTCTTGTCTAGGAAGACCACTAATGCAGAAAGTGACAACTCTCTTATGCTGTTTTCTGTACAGAAAAGAACTCTGAAGCAGCATGGGGAAGAGATGTCCTTTGTCGGGAGTGAAGAATGGGAGTGGGGTTCACTGATATCTTTATTTTTATCACAAATTAGAGTCTAGAAGAGAGTGTGGGGTCCAATATTAAGCCAAGACAAGACTCAACTGCCATAAATTTGAAATGAGCGAAGTAGACTCCAGGGAAGTTGAAGGGTGCCTTTGCTGTGCCCAGCCATTTGAGACCTTGCTTAATTGCAACCATCAGCACAGTGCCCATCTCACAAAGCCTCCATGTAAGCATATGGAAAATGTCACAGCAACATGAAAAACTGGGTACCATAAAGAACATGTAACCATAAAGTCACAACAATTTTACAACTGTCCAGATGATTTATCAAATCTTTCTAAGTTCATATAGTGGGAAGAGGTTATGTAGCCTTATAGGCAGGTACAAGAACTCTCTGGGGACCATGAGAGAACACTGCCACCACTGCCTGACACTTTTGTCTTTTCCTTCAGGTTCTTCCATTAGGACTCTTACATCCAGGACCTTTGTCTTAGTTACCTGTCTTGTAACTGACAAAATCAACTTTGGAAATGAAGCTCTTTCTCCTCACTTTTTTGATATAGACAATGATGGCAGGGACAGCATGGCAGCAGGAGCACAAGGAAGCTGGTCACAGTGCATCCATAGTGGGAACCAG